>NW_017802547.1:960365-968810 GCF_001625305.1 Branchiostoma belcheri
ATACATTGTAAAAATAATTTCTACTTTTAGGAGCCAGAGAAGCGGCGAGAGCGGCGTGTGAGAGACACAGACGTGAGGACGGAATGTTGTGTGTGCTGGCAGACTGGGGACAACGCCTGTCTGGTCAGGTACAGTACAGCACTGCCACCTACCTGTTAATACTGGTACTGCAGGGCACCAGGCATAGCAGCTTTAGTATACTAGTATCCAGAACTGGCATGGTTCTGGATAATCCATGTGTATCCAGAACCATTGGATCTGCAGAGACTATCCAGAACCGTGCCTGTCTAGTTCTATGCCCGAATGGGTTAGGGTTAGGATCAGGCATGGTTCTGGATAGTCGCTGTGTTCATGTTTGTTTATTTGTTTGTTTGTTTCCAGGTGTGACGACTGCCAACTGTGCTCATGTTGTTTGTTTATTTGTTTGTTTGTTTGTTTCCAGGTGTGACGACTGCCAGCTGTGTTTCCACTTCGCCTGCCTGGACCCGCCGCTAACTCGCTCACCAAAGTGCTTCGGCTACGGATGGGTCTGTCAGAACTGTGACATATCCGTGAGTTATTCATCAATCTATCAATCAATATATCTATCAATCAATCACTAATCCTGAGTGGGCCTCTCATCAGAACTGACAAGTTTGTGAGTTATCAATCAATCAATAATACTAGCCTCCGTAGCAGGCTTATAGAACTGGGGGTTTGGTGGTCTTCGGCTGTTTTCTGATTAGCCTCCGTAGCAGGCTTATAGAACTGGGGGTTTGGTGGTCTTCGGCTGTTTTCTGATTAGTCTCCGTAGCAGGCTTATAGAACTGGGGGTTTGGTGGTCTTCAGCTGTTTTCTGATTAGCCTCCGTAGCAGGCTTATAGAACTGGGGGTTTGGTGGTCTTCAGCTGTTTTCTGATTAGCCTCCGTAGCAGGCTTATAGAACTGGGGGTTTGGTGGTCTTCGGCTGTTTTCTGGTTAGCCTCCGTAGCAGGCTTATAGAGCTGGAGGTTTGGTGGTCTTCGGCTGTTTTCTGATTAGCCTCCGTAGCAGGCTTATAGAACTGGGGGTTTGGTGGTCTTCGGCTGTTTTCTGATTAGCCTCCGTAGCAGGCTTAATAAGTTATAGAGCTGGGGGTTTTGTGGTCTTCTGCTGTTTTCTGATTAGCCTCCGTAGCAGGCTTATAGAACTGTGGGTTTGGTGGTCTTCGGCTGTTTTCTGATTAGTCCAGTTCTAAAAAATGGTGGTAATTAAACCAGGCTGGCTATGTTGTCTTTGTGCAATCAGAAAATAGCACATAAAAGCTCCCAAAGACCCTGAAGACCCCCAAAACCCCCAGTTTTTGGCGTGCTATGGAGGCTATTGTTACACCTGATATTTGCACATCTAACGCATCCATATTTTCTTGTTTCCCATCTTAGGAGGATGAGGACCCCATACCAACTCCTCCCAAGAAAGCCAAACTGCATCTTACAGAGAAGACAGAGGATAAGGAAGACGAGAAAATGTCTTAGAGAAGGTTTCTTCAAGGACATTATACCCTTGGTTTCACCCTGCTCCTTCAAGTTCAAGTTACATTCCATTTGTTTGATAACAGGAAAAGATTAAAACTTTTAGTCCAACACAAAAAATTCTCTCACCTAGAGCTTTTTACCAGTCACTCTGGTCTTCCTCAGTAGACTGACCCAGTGAAGCTTGTCACGTGGCTTCTTTAAAGTGTGACGTCAACACTGGGTCAAAGGTATCTGGTAACCGCGACGGGGGCCCACATCGTCTACAAGATCGAATTTCTTGGTTGCAGAATTCTCTGAAATAACATTCCTACTATCTGTATAAAAATGCACTGGTGCACCCACAGAAAAAAAATATTGGGTGTACAGCTCCAAATTTGGGTGCACCACCCAGTATTTTGAGCCCATACTTACAGAAAAACTGACAGAGATTCCAGCTCATTTTCTGACTGAATACACACAAGCTTTTTTTTCAGATGTTACCAGTTAAGCATAAAACTCAGACAAAAATGGTACCGTCAGAGTTTACTGATCTTCTCATGGTCAAGTTCATCTTACTGTGAAAATGTGAAAATGTGAGGTGTTGTGTCATACATATGTGTCAGTCTACTCAAGTTATTATAACCATGACAATAAACTTTTTTGAGTACTACGTTTGCACTGAGTTTTCTACTGACTTTCTAACAACAAAGTCTACATGTACCTTACAACACACTACACATGAATAGCAAAGTTCTTTGATCACAACCATTTATTTTTCACGAGCCGACGTTTCGATGACCGTCTGTCATCTTCATCAGGGCAATTCTGACTGGTTTACTGTGCACTGACGCTAGATGTTACTTTGTGCACAGTGCACTAGTTCATAGTGCACTGTTACTTGGTTCACAGTGCTAGTTTTTACTGTTAACAATGCATTCCGGAACGAAGTGTCATAGGCATTCTTACATCATAGGGACATATGCGGTACCAAATGCCAAGTGTTTCTATATATAATATAAAATTTGTTAACTAACATTACTGAGGTATCCCAGTCCCAAATAGAAATTATTAAAATTCTTGTCACTACATAGTATGAAATGAAAATGTGCTTTCACAATGGCGGTGTTTCTAGCATATCGACGAGTTGTTTCATTCGTTGCTGTACCAAAAAAGAGAGACTCCAGGAAGCCCGACAAAAAAGCCTAAAGATAAGCAAAATCCCAAACCTCTGCTTGGAGAGTAGTAGTTTCTAGCATACCTAGCCTCCGTAGCAGGCTTATAGAACTGGGGGTTTGGTAGTCTTCGGCTGTTTTCTGATTAGCCCAGTTCTAAAAACGGGGGTAATTCAACCAGGCCGGCTATGTAGTCTATATGCAATCAGATAATAGCACATAAAAGATCCTGAAGACCCCCAAAACCACCAGTTTTTGGCATGCTATGGAGGCTATAACATACTGATGTTTTGTTTGATTCGTCGCTCTGCCATTTAATTTTCCACCGATGCTTTTAACATTCCCCACGTGCAGCACAGCGTGCCTGATGACTATGAATATGCCAATGTTCCCAACGCATACATGCTTCTGCAATATTTATGGCAAGGCCACAGCAAGTCAATTTTATGGATGAAATCCTCTGCAGACTCCAAATCTAATGCGAGATGGAACACAAAGATGGTATGAATTTGCGGCAGTACATAGCGAGCTACACGACAAGCCGGCACATGCTGGCTTTTTGCGGAATTTATGAATCGGCACTGTACGTATGTACGAGTTCTTGAGTCGTTGAGCTTCGGTAGCCTGGGTGCCGCATCCTCCAGAGTTACCACCGGCTCCGTATTGTCGCTAACTACCATGGACTACCCAGGCCTAGTGCCAGGCTAGAGCCTTGGAGGACGTGATTCTTTTTTTTTTTTTTTTTTTTTTTTTTTTTATAACAGGCGAAAATCAATGCGCGCGTGGACGTCATCCATAAAATTAATTCGGTGTGGCCTGATATCCCACAGGACTATATGATAGGATATTCGCTGACTCCGTAGTGGCCCTGATTGATAAAGTGGTGTACAAATGTATGGATCGCCTTATTAGATATTAGGATAACCGGGAACTCGCTGAGTGGATCGTACAGACATTATAAATTGCCATCAGGCCACAGCATTTAAATTTTATGGATGACATCAGCGCGCATTAGTTTTCGCCTGATTTTGAAAAAAAATAATTTTGTTGCCTTCTGACAGTGGTCTACATGCCAAAAATGGGCAAAATTGTCTGTTGCCTGATTTAATGTTTTGTTTCTTACTTTAATGCAGTGATATGTGATACCGGCTGTGTATATGTGATCTTACTACAAAAAAAACATGTACATATACAATGATTGAGGCAAAATTTTAAAATGTAGGAACATTGTTTTTTTGGCCCATCTTGTTTTTTTTTCGCCCGCGCGCACTAGTTTGGGGGTCTTCAGGGGATGTCATCCATAAAATCAAGGCGGTGTGGCCTATCAGTTTATGTGCGAACAGGAAGATAAATATCCATCCATGCGCCGCTTCTACCCCATACACAGTCCCATGGGAGGTTCCAACTCATTTGCATAAACCATAATCGAACATATGACACCGCCGCTAAAAACCAGCTCGCTCCTCTGTAGTCGGTACTACCGGGTGTTTCTTACCACCTTCCTTTCTTAAATTCTTCTTACCGCGATGTCTGGACGTCTTGGGAGCTAAGGAATCGACGTCAGAACGTCTCAAGTTGTCGGACGTTCCTTCCTTAAGTCCAGGAGTGTTTTAAGAAGCCGGTATGGTCCCGCTTGTGCTCTGGGTGTTCGCAGCCTGGATGTGGGGTAAGTCTCGCATGTATAAGTAGATAGCATCTAGCGTTCCACACACATATAGAATAAGTACATAGAATAGTATATAGAATATTATATATTAACCAATTACATATATAAGTATATAGAATATTATATATAAATTATGCTATATATTAATTATATTTCTGTATTATGGACGTTTATTTGGGGTAAGTCTCGCATGTACAAGTAGATGGCATCCAGCGCGAACGCTGTGACACACAACATAAATTTCAATATATTTTCTCCTGACTGAAAACGCTTTATATTCTTGTCCATGGCTGAAAATGAATATTACAAGTATACAGAATATTAGATATTAATTATGTTTCTATAATATAAACATTTATTTGGGGTAAGTCTCGCATGCATACCAACTAGCTTGAACGCTGTGCCACACAAATATATCTCTCCTGACTGAACACGTTTTTATCCTTGTCTTCGGCTGAAATAGAATATATATAGAATATTATATTTTGATATTAACAGCAACAGTACAGTACGTTCTAGGAAGCTACTATATCAATTTCAAAAGGAGACCGGCTTTTGACAAGAATGTTGGGACAAAGCTTAAGCAGGACCAATTGCTCTAAATCTGCTGGTATATGGAGCTTAGCCTCCGTAGCAGGCTTATAGAACTGGGGGTTTGTTTTGGTAGTCTTCGGCTGTTTTCTGATTAGCCCAGTTCTAAAAACGGGGGATATTCAACCAGGTTGGCTATGTTGTCTATATGCAATCAGAAAATAGCACATTAAAGCTCCAAAAGACCCTGAAGACCCCAAAAAAAACCAGTTTTTGGCATGCTGTAGAGGCTAGATTTTGGAGACAAGGGACAAATTGTTCTAACAATGGTACATGAAGCTTGGCTTTGTCCTTTTTGTGGCGGGAAAAATGCCCCAGGCTAAACGACAGGTGGTGCTGAAGGACACGCATGAAAAATGAAAATTGACGCTGCTCATTTCTAATTCTAATCACCATCACGAATATTTGCCACGGAAAGCTTAATATACCTATCAGTACCAAGGACAGGCGCTGTGTACAGTATTTACAGGTTCATTGTACCGGGAAAATCCCCCTAGCTCTTTTCAACAACTACGTTTAACACTGATACAGAGTTAACGTTTAGTATTTAGGACCCAAGGACACGCGCTATGTATCTATCTGTATCTTTAAAGCCTGTATAACCGCCCTTTGGCATAACACACTCCGTGTACAGATACAGATACACGTGAGGAGCGTACCTTAATAAAACCCATGTAGGTGGAAACAATGGAACATCCATACCAGCCATTATTATCTCACTGTACGCTGCTAGCGTATAGACTTAAGTACAGGCGCGGGAACGGTCTGCATTACTATTGCTCGGTAATATTATTACGTCTATAAACTGAAAAAAAAACAATAGTCTGCATATTTCATTCTGTATTTAATATACCAGGCATTGTTACCTCATTGTACCTTTGTAGCTGTCAGAGGGCAACAAATTTTTTTGTTTTTGTTTTTTCCAAAATCAGTCGAAAATCAATGCGCGCGCTGATGTCATCCATAAAACTTGCTTGCTGTTGCCTTACTGTACGCTGGTGGCGTTAACACTTAAGTACAGGCGCTGCACGTTCCACATATGGATTGTTGCGGGCTCGGTTCTGATATAATCACTACTATAAACGGAAAAATTAATATCCTGTGTATATTTTATTCTGTATCTAATATTCTTTGTATTCTATCTTAGCCGTCGAGCGTTTCTGTCACTAGACAAATAAATAAACGTATAGAAACAGAAAAAATAATACCTTGAGCTTCAAGAGGAAATGTTGAAGTGTTTTTTAGATCCTCGTGATATTTTGAAGTGTTTTTTCTTAGATTCTCGTGATATATGAAGTATGGAACGTCAGGTTAATTAAGCTGCCAGCGCTACACGCTTTAGACTTGACAAGTGCTTCACTACGCTGTCAATCGGTCTGATGCCACAACAAGTAAATTTTATGGATGACATCCTCCGCAGACTCAAACTCTAATGCGAGCGGGTGAAAAAAACAAGGCGGGACGAAAAAACAAGGTTCCTACAATTAAAAATTTTGACTCAATCATTGTACAAATGGTTTATATTCAGTGGGAACATCACATATACACAGCCAGCATCACTTATCACTGCATCAAAGTAAGAAACAAAACATTAAATCAGAGCCTTTTCTTATCTCCTCTCTTCATAGTTATCTGCCATCCACCTTCCGGCATGGCAACAGACATCAATTGCTGACCACTGTCAGAAGGCAACAAAATCTCTTTTTCTTTTTTTCATAATCAGGCGAAATCAATGCGCGCGCTAATGTCATCCATAAAAATTACTTGCTGTGGCCTTAACCAGTGCTTCACTGCGCTGCGAATCGGTCTAATTACAATTATCGAGAAATGAATAACACGGAATTGAGTTTCTTCCAGAGGCAATTTGGCGAAAATGAGCGCGAATGGCAATTATAGAAATAATGATGGAAGGATTGGTGGATTTTGTATCAGGAATCTCCTAAAATACAAGTTGTGGGGTCGCGTGGCGTAGCGGCAGCATAGTGCTCGACTCGGAACCAAGAGGTCCCGGGTTCGAGTCCTGACATGCCACCGATCTTGTGCCCTTGGGAAAGGCACTTTACACGACTTTCCTTACTTCGCTCATGTGGAAATGAGTATTGTACTGTCCCTGTGTTGGTACTGGCATTAATATAAGTTGAAAAAACTTGAGTGTGCCGTCACCACGTCTGGTGATTAGATGTTGGAATATAGATCAGATCGCATTACCCGCTATATTTTTAATATTCCCGGTTCTGGATACGAGTGGACTATCCAGAACCCTGCCAGAGCATGGCTCTGGATAAAGCACAGTTCTGGAGACAACAGTTTTCAAGTTACCATCTGGAAACATTTCTGCACCAGGAGTTCAGCACCAAGGACAGGCACCAAGTGTTGTTCTGCAGTTCTGGATACAATACTGAATAACTCCAGGCTCGGCTCTGGATTTGTATGGACTATCCAGAACTGTGCCTGAGCACGGTTCTGGATAAAACGTGGTCCTTTACACAACACAACAGAAGCCGCTCGATTGTAGCCTCTACCAGGCACCGCGGATCGCTGGAAAAATAGTAGAAATTGGCCGAAATAAAGGGATAGTATACCAGAGAAGATCCCGGGCCGTAGAAGATCCCGTGGGTCGCGAATTGGATCATCTATGGCCCGGTTTCTTCTCTGGTATATTATTCCTTTATTTCGGCCAATTTCTACCATTTTTCCAGCGATCCGCGGTGCCTGGTAGAGGCTAGATCGCTTGATGACCCGTGTTTGCGCGCGGATCACATTACCTACTGGTTCAGCCGCCGTTTGTGGCAAATTGCTCCGGCGACTATTTCCGCGCGCAATTATCGCCCAATCAAATCAGATGAAACCCTATCAAATGAGATGCTTAAGAGCGATGCTCTGCATGCATCACATCATGATAGAAGACATAGTAGTTGTCTTTCTTGGAAGTGTCGTCCCTGGCACCACTAGCGACATTAGCGCTTGCTGCCTCAGCATTTAGTAGACTCAGAAAAACAGTATGGAACCGAATGGATATTAGCAAAAACCTCAAAGTACGGCTGTTCCAAGCACTTATTCTGCCAATTCCTACATATGCATTTGAAACAAGGACCCTGAAAAATAGGATGAACTTCTCCTGGTGTCCTTTGAAGTGAGATGCTTAAGAGCGATACTCAGATGGTTTGGGCATGTGATGCGAAGACCAGAAAACACCTTAGACTGCCACCAGTTCAAAACCCCCAATGATAACCGCATCTCAACACGCACATAAGCCAATGCAGCACGTCCGTCCGGCGAAGCTACTTAATTAAAAGCCGGGTAGAAAGGCCGATGACGTCACAGTCGGGAGAGCCAGCTGGCGGGGTGTGTCCCCGTAACCTCTGACCTCTCAGACCGTCCATCACCATGGTGATAAATAAATAGACCTTCAGAGTTCAGCCTTAAAGTTACAACTCTTCCAATCCTCCTTAGCAGGCTTATAGAACTGGGGGTTTGGTGGTCTTCGGCTGTTTTCTGATTAGCCTCCGTAGCGGGGTTATAGAACTGGGGGTTTGGTGGTCTT
>NW_017802547.1:968912-990423 GCF_001625305.1 Branchiostoma belcheri
TAATTCAACCAGGCCGGCTATGTTGTCTATATGCAATCAGAAAATAGCACATAAAAGCTCCCAAAGACCCAGAAGACCCCCAAAAGTCCCAGTTTCTGGCATGCTATGGAGGCTAGTCCGTGGCGGCGGGTCGATGCTGCTGAATTATCGGGCGTGAAATGCGGACATGCCCGGCGGAACGGACCGGATCGATCCTATGCCATCCTGCTCTCCAAGCAGAAGTTTGGGTTTTGGTTTCTTTTTGGCGTGTTTTATGCTTTTTTATCGGTTTTTTTTTTTGTACTGGGGGTTGGGTAAAAAGAAAATCCAGAGCAAAAAAGAACCCCCGATAAAAAAGCCTTAAAACACGCCAAAAATAAGCCTAAACCCAAACTTCTGCTTGTGTGTTTGTTCATTTTACACACGTATATAGATTTGTACACAATTTGTTTCTGACGGCTGGTGAATATCTGTGTTACGGCTGCGGCATTATTCATGAAGCGCCTGTCATCAGCTCTGCGATATTTGATGCATTACAAAAGATATAGATGTGTGCTGATTCCGTCAACAGAATAACAAACTCTCTATCGTATCCAGAACCGCCTCTACTTAGTTTTGAAGTGTCTGAATGGGTTAGGGTTAGGGTCAGACATGGTTCTGGATAATCCATGTTTATCCAGAACCATGCCTGTGGCAAATCTACAATCTTAGATACGTGGAGACAATCCAAAACCGTGCCTGGGGTAACTTCACGTTCCATATTGTATCCAGAACCGTGCCTATCTAGTTCTATGTCTGAATGGGTTAGGGTTAGGATCAGGCACGGTTCTGGATCGTATCCAAGAAGCACCTTGCCGGCCCTGAGACGCGGTTCTGGATGTGTGTGGACTATCCAAAACCGTACGCGGGGTTTCAGGTGCGCCAGGTGTGTTTACCTGTACGTTTCCGTTCCAGGTGTTGGCGCCCAGGTGGGGCTGGACGTCCCGTCCTTAGTCCGCGCGGTGCGGGGAGAGCCGGTAGAACTTAGCGCTGCCTTCTCAGCTCACAGCCCCAAGTGTGGTTACCTGTGCGTTTACCTGTTACCTGTGCTTACCTGTACGTTTCCGTTCCAGGTGTTGGCGCCCAGGTGGGGTTGGACGTCCCGTCTTTAGTCCGCGCGGTGCGGGGAGAGCCGGTAGAACTTAGCGCCGCCTTCTCCAACTCACAGCGTCAGGTGTTGACAGCACCTTCAGGTGGCCAGGTGTGCTTACCTGTGCGTTTCCCTTCCAGGTGTTGGTGCCCAGGTGGGGTTGGACGTCCCGTCCTTAGTCCGCGCTGTGCGGGGGGAGCCGGTAGAACTTAGCGCCGCCTTCTCCGATTCTCAGCACCAGGTGTGGTTACCTGTTGCGTTTACCTGTTACTTGTACTTACCTGTACGTTTCAGTTCCAGGTGTTGGCGCCCAGGTGGGCCTAGATGTCCCATCCCTTGTGCGTGCGGTTGTAGGTGCACCAGGTGTGCTTACCTGTGCGTTTCCGTTCCAGGTGTTGGCGCCCAGGTGGGTCTAGACGTCCCGTCTTTAGTCCGCGCTGTGCGGGGAGAGCCGGTAGAGTTGAGCGCGGCCTTCTCCAGCAGCCAGCCTGTCATCTCCATCATCTGGAGCAAGATTGAGGGAGGAGTCGGCGGCAAGAAGGAGACAATCTTCATGTTCACACCGCAGTCTCAGTACTCCTACGCAAGGTATTAACGGTTTGTCCCTCAGTCACAGTATTCCTACGCCAGGTATTAACGGTTTGTCCCCATCTTCATGTTCACACCGCAGTCTCAGTACTCCTACGCAAGGTATTAACGGTTTGTCCCCATATGCACGCAAAATCCCCAGTCAGGTATTAACGGTTTGTCCCCATCTTCATGTACACCCCTAGTCAGGTATTAACGGTTTGTCCCCATCTTCATGTACACACCACAGTCACAGTACTCCTACGCAAGGTATTAACGGTTTGTCCCGCAGTCACAGTACCCCTACGCAAGGTATTAACGGTTTGTCCCGCAGTCACAGTACCCCTACGCCAGGTATTAACGGTTTGTCCCCATATGCACGCAAAATCCCCAGTCAGGTATTAACGGTTTGTCCCCATCTTCATGTACACCCCTAGTCAGGTATTAACGGTTTGTCCCCTTCTTCATGTACACACCATAGTCAGGAATTAACGGTTTGTCCCTATGTTCATGTGTTTGACTGTCGCCACGGTAACGGGTGCTGTAGGAGACACCCTGTGGTGTCGGGTTATATTATGTAGCAAGTGGCAGGACAGAGTAGGAGGGGCTGGTCACCATATGAAGGAATGTGTTTGAGTAAGGATTAACAGAGCAGTAGTTTGTTAAGCTAGATCAAGTGAATCACTGTGTAATTAATTTATTTGTAAGTTTTACTGATAACTGTTTTTCTTATACCATTTTAAACAGGTATAAGAATCGTGTGACTATGGAGGACCAGGCCACGCTAAAGATCAGCTACACGGAGCCGGAAGACGAGGGACTGTACACCGTAGCGGTGGTGTTGGACGTAGCCGGACAGGAGGAGAAATTTGTTCGCCTGGAGATTCTGGGTCAGTAGCCTTCTTCTGCTTTTGTATGTAAGACCGTTGCATCGGTATTAGAGGCGTCCTGACTTAGAAGCGTCCTGACTCAGCCATTATGTTTCTATGGGCCGGTGGAAGGGCTGCTAGAAACGCGATGTAGTCGGGCTAGTGAGATGTAAAGTGCATTTTCCAATGGCACAAGATTGGTGGCATGTCAGGACTCGAACCCGGGACCTCTTGGTTTCCAGTTGTGCACTCTGCCAGACGAGCCATTATGTTTCTATCGGCCAGTGGAAAGGCTGCTAGAAGCGCGATGTAGTCAGGCTAGATACGACTAGCCTCCATCAGACCTTTCTACCGGAATACGGATCGTAGAATTCGGCAAAAAAGAGGGTAAAATTGGCCAATGCCAATGGAGGTAGTTTCTCTCTCTCCGTTCTTCCTTTCTTTCTCTCACTGCGCGGTCAGTCAAACCTACAAGGCGGCCAAACTCCCCTGGCAAATTCTCCTATATCATAGCCAGCGTAGTTAGTCTGGTAGAGACTCGGATACGACCATAACAGCAGCTCAATTATGTGTTAAACACCGACCGGGCGCAGTTTGGCGCGTCTGTGGCGGCAGTAAATTTTGCCTCACGACACGGCATCCAACTCTTCACATACTTTCAATTACTTTTTTTTTATTCATCAAAACATCAAAACATAACAAGGACAGTGTGACGCTGCACTCAAGTTTATAACTTATATTAACAGCGCCACACAACAAAAAAGGTACAATTAACATTTAAATACACAAAGGTGGCATATCTGTGCTAATGATAACAAAGTTATTTGAAAAATAAGATTACGTGTTAACCTCCTATATCTCATTGGCGGAAACACATCCGCCAACGAGAGCTAGAAGGAGAATTCAGGCCCATTAACTTCAATTTCACTTTCAATTACTTACACCGGAACAAAGAAGGGAAAGGTGAAATATCCTCCGCTATTTTCAACCATCTGTTCCTCTGACTCTGCCAAATCGATAGCTGGAGAGATTCACACAAAAGAATCAATTCGAGCCTGGGGTAAAAATGGACCAAGGTTGGCGGGCGATCCACCAGACAGGTACTAAAACCAGCCAAGTGAGAACACCAGGGTTATTAAAGTCTGGAAGGGGAGGGGCGTGTATGGGGGGATCCCGATTCCTGCAGTAAAAATGGACCAAGGCTGGCGGGACATCCACCAGACAGGCAGTAAAACCAGCCAAGTGAGAACACCAGGGTTATTAAAGTCTGGAAGGGGAGGGGCGTGTATGGGGGGATCCCGATTCCTGCAGTAAAAATGGATCAAGGCTGGCGGGCGATCCACCAGACAGGCAATAAAACCAGCCAAGTGAGAACAGCAGGGTTATTAAAGTCTGGAAAGGGAAGGGTGTGTATGGGGGGATCCCGAATCCTGCAGTAAAAATGGCCCAAAGCTGGTGGGCGATCGGTCTGACGGCCAGAACCGTGCCTGTAAAAATATACGTTCATGGATACATTGGGGAAAGTTGGGGACATAATGTTATTTGTTAAGTCTAGGGCAACTCTGGAGAAATATGTTTCTTTTCCAACCAGACCCACAAGAAGTGCCAGAACTCATATGTTAACCCCTTTTAGAGCCAAAACATCATCGTTCAGTCACACATACATCCCCAGGCTAGTCACTATTTGGAATAAGTTAGGCTCTGACCTCCGCGGTTCTGGTGAGCGAGCAGCTCATCAGTCGGATATTACATCATTTAAACACAAACTCCTCAAGGCCACCTACAACAGATTTAACACACATTACAGTCTTGACCTGCCATGTACTTGGACCACTTCTTGTGGGTGTAGTTCTTGCATTGCCTCTAGACCCTACTAAGTTCCTATATCAACATGATGTATTCCCACCTATTATTAGGTAAAATTGTTTAATGCTTAACATATCATATTGTTATATTTATTGCTTATTTCTACATATTGCTGCAATTGATTATGTATTTGACTGTGTAATGTTGTTGTTGTTCATGTGTGTTTACACATTCATTGTTTTTTGTAAGGGAGGGCAACTTGTAAAGGTGCGTAAGCACCTGTTTTGCCCTCCCTTTCAATTTGTGAAAAATTCAAATAAACAAATAAACAAATAAACATTGAGATTATCCAGAACCGTACCTAATCCGAACCTTATTCCAGCCCAAATACACTTGGACTATCCTGAACCGTGCTTGAACTTGGTTCTGGATAAAGCACGGAAGGAGGCCCAATCAGCCCCTGACAGTGATACATTGTATAACACAATCGGCAACAAAGTAACTGCTTGGAGATTATTCATCACCCGTACCTAACCGCGCGCACACGGTCATGTGTATTACCCTGTCCTTGGTGCTGAAAGATCGGTGGTAGTGATGTTGTAATTTCCCTGTTTAGATCCATGATCAGGCAAGGTTCTGGATAGCCCACGCGTATCCAGAACCGTGCCTGGGGGCAAATCTACGTTCTCGGATACGCGAAGGCTATCCAGAACCGTGCCTGATCCTAACCCTAACCCATTCAGGCACAGAACTAGAC
This sequence comes from Branchiostoma belcheri, assembly GCF_001625305.1. Taxonomy (NCBI): domain Eukaryota; kingdom Metazoa; phylum Chordata; class Leptocardii; order Amphioxiformes; family Branchiostomatidae; genus Branchiostoma; species Branchiostoma belcheri. The sequence continues at coordinate 974,020 of NW_017802547.1, forward strand.
ACGCACGGTTCTGGATACAATAGAGAATATCCAGAACCGTGCCTGATCCTAACCCTAACCCATTCAGGCATGGAACTAGAATTAGGTAAGGTTCTGCATACAATAGAGACTATCCAGAACCGTGCCTGATCCTAACACTAACCCATTCAAGCATGGAACTAGAATTAGGTAAGGTTCTGCATACAATAGAGGGTGTCCTTGGAACTCCGTGTGGAGATCAATATTGACCACTGGTGTGACGCCCCCCTCCCCACACCAATATACACCCCCAGTGGGAGGTTCTGCCTGTATAAACATTGATTTCCCGGCCTGAAGGATCGCTTAAACATTTATCAATACGCTTTAATGATTTATTTGACGTCGCGGCTGAAACCATCCAGCCGCTGGGGAGGAAATGTGTCAATATTTTGACGTTTCATCTTCGGTTTTGGATACGAGTGGATACACTATTAATTTATTTTGATTTTCCTCGGTTTTGTTTTCTTTAGCCAGGGTAGCTCGCTATGTGGTTAATAAACACTGCTTTGCATAGGGGCTTTAGTTGCAAAACATACAAATAATACAAGAAAGAGAACAATATGGGAAAACGTAAAGAAAGTACTTAAAGGGCAAAAAAAACACTATTCTAGATAAAGCCTGGTTCTGGATACAATACCGTCTGTTAACCACATATATATTGATATATATTAATATAAGTATAAATGAGTATATATAAGTATATATACTCATTTATAAATATATATTTGTGACAATAGTAAAGTCGCGTCACAGAAGTATTCTTAGAGCTAGAAATAATTTTAAACGCTCGACTGAACCGCGAGGAATTAAACTGTGTTCACGCGTGTGTGTGTACGATAAGGCCATGTGGTGGAGTTATAAATGTGTCAACTCCAGCTAACTACTGCCATTTATTCCATTTGTTCTTGCACAAACTGTTATCTAGATTCCAGGCTGGTATGATGAGGGCCTGCAAGGGGAGGGGGGGGTCCCGACAACGCTCTACGCTGAATTCGGAAACCTCTCGATTACTTTCTAGCCTATTTCTAGGCAGATATAAGTGAGAATGAAGTCAGCAGTACTAGTGTGTGCGGTTAGACGGTTTGTATCAGGATTAATTATCCATAAGTGCTCATCAGAGAACGTGGCACAAACACGCTAACGAACAAACACACTAAACTAAAGAAGACATAACCTTCCAGCATAGTCCTAGGCAGAGATAAGTGAAAATGAAGTCAGCAGTACTAGTGCGTGCGGTTAGACGGTTTGTATCAGGATTAATTATCCACCAGTGCACATGAGAAGGCGGCACAAACACGCTAACGAACAAACACACAAAACTTAAGAAAACATACCCTTCCAGCCTATTTCTAGGCAGAGATAAGTGAAAATGAAGTCAGCAGTACTAGTGTATGCGGTTAGACGGTTTGTATCAGGATTAATTATCCGTAAGTGCTGGGAGTGAAACTGATCCAGCTGTTGTTTACAAACAAACAAACAAACAAACAAACAAACAAGCAAGCAAACAAACCACGCTACCAGCAGTACATGGCCCTGTGCGCGGTTAGACGGTTTGTATCAGGATTAATTATCTGTAAGTGCTGGGAGTAAAACGGCTCCAGCTGCGCCACTGCCGAGTCTGGCATAGAGGCATGAATCAACCCGTCTGGGCGGGTCCTCATCAGCTCTAGTACTCAGCAATGCGTATGTGAATAAAATAAATACCCCCCCCCCCGTCTTCTTGCTACTACAGCAACACCATTAGCATGGTTGCATATGGCGGTGCCCATCTCCGTTTCTGTAGCCCTTGGGTCACACAATTGTGTCACTACACAACTACACGGCTAGTCCACTGGTGGTGGTGTGTGTTTTAACTCCCATGCTGAGTCTTCATCAACTATAGTACTCAGAAATACCGTAAATGTATTTATTTTCACTGTCTGAGCGGATCCTCAACAGCTATAGTACTTATATAAATGCTGTACATTCACATATTTTCACTGTCTGGGCGGGCCTTCATCAACTCTAGTACTCAGAAATACCGTAAATTTAACTATTTTCACCGTCTGTGGTGTGTGTTTAACTCCCGTACGCTTTTCCAAAATACCATATTGAAAGTCTTTGGTATGACTCGGCCGGGGATCAAATTCACGACCTACCGAATGCAAGGCGAGCACTCTACACACACTTGGCCATTGCACGGGTCGACGTAATTAACCACTAAGTATATTGTTAATTTTTGTTAGATCCTCAGACAATCCGTATGTGAATAAGATGAATAAATAAATACAAAAACCTCCCCGTCTTCTCGCTACTACAGCAGGAGAAATCGAATGCACAATTTCACGCGACAGTAGCAGCACGAATTTCCGGGGGAAGTTACTGGAGTTTAACGGGTTCCTCCCGAAAAACCATCATCCGGAGCTGAAAGAAAATCAATTTCTGTAGGAAATTGTTCTTCCTGCGATGGGTGCGTCTCCCGTGTTTAGAACCAGGGCCGGTTGTTTGATTACTGCTCAATGAGCCAAGCCTCCACCAGGCCTTTCTACGGGAATACGGATCGTAGAATTCGGCAAAAAAGAGAGTAAAATTGGCCAAGGGAGTCCGGCCGCGGGGAGGTAGTTTTTTTCCCTCCGAAGCGGCCAGTCAAACCTACAAGGCGGCCAAACTCCCCTGGCAAATATTCTCCTATACATAGCCAGTGTAGTTAGTCTGGTAGAGACTACAATGAGCCAAACGCAGGCTTGGTGTTTGGTGTATGATTCCGGTCCCGTCGGCAATCATCGCTAATTCCCGGCAGTCTCCGTCAATCATCGCTAATTCCCGGCAGTCTCCGGGGAAATCAGCCGATGGCAGCCACAGAAGCGTGACGTCACTTTTTACCGGGCTATTTCGGTCCTCTATATATACTAGTAAACTGTTGAAAGGTTTCCTCTATCCCATTTTGGCGAGCTAGATAAAGTTTCTGTGTCAGTTTCGGCGTACTAATTCATCTATAGTATACCAGTGTGAGAGGTGGATGTCCTTTGCTTACAGTGAGCTACGGGTTAAAAGAGTGATTTTGTGTGAGTGATTTTGTGTGAGTGATTTTGTGTGAGTGATTTTGTGTGTGAGTGAGAGAGTGAGTGAGTGAGTGAGTGAGTGAGTGTGTGTGTGAGTGAGTGAGTGAGTGAGTGAGTGAGAGTGAGTGAGTGAGTGTGAGTGTGTGAGTGAGTGAGTGAGTGAGTGAAGGAGTGAATGAGTGAGTGAGTGAGTGAGTGAGTGAGAGTGAGTGAGAGTGAGTGTGAGTGAATGAGTGAGAGTGAGTGTGTGAGTGAGAGTGAGTGAGTGAGTGAGAGAACACTACCGTAATTGTTTGTTTATTTGTTTGTTGTTGTTTACTCCAGAGCCGCCGAGAGTGGTTGTAGGCCCGGAGGACCCGTACGTGGTGAAGTTTAACACAACCGTCACCCTTTCCTGTTCCGTCTCCGGCGCCAAACCGAACATCACCTCCCTGCACTGGCGGAAAAACGGCATGTCGGTCAACACCCTCACGGCCAGCACAGCGCCGGGGTACCGCAAGTAAGCAGCATGGTTCTGGATAGTCTCGCAGAACCAGTCTCCCAGATAGTCCACGCGTATCCAGAACGGTACCTGGGGCAAATCGAAGTTCTTGGATACGCGGAGACAATCCTGAACCTTGCCTCATCCTAACCCTAACCCATTCAGGCATAGAACTAGATACGTGTGTATATCAAGAACTGTGCCTGACCATGGTTTAAAGCACAAAGCACGGTTCTGGATACGCCTGGACTATCTAGAACCTTACCTGACCACGATTCTGGATACATAATATTACAGGAGCCAATTCCTGAAAGAGGCCTAGAAATGTGATTTCGTTCAACCCATCTTACAGAAAAGGTTTGACTTGATATTTTGGTAGAGGAGGTCCTTCTGCATCACAAACAATGATTTTTTTGGTCAAATTGTGGTATCACGCTCCCGCTAGCGCTAATTAAAGATGTAATGTTAATGGGCCTTATGCATATTATTATGGGGGAGAAGCCAACATCTAAACATCAATATTTTTTCCTGAAATTTGGTACACTGGCATAAAGTACGATTCAGGATACATAAAGTACGATTCTGTACCTAACAGTTGTCGCCCCGCCACAGATACCAGGGTGGAAGTGGCTCGGACCCGAACCTGCGCATACGGAATGCCGGGAAGGATGACGCAGGCATGTACACGTGCGTGGCCGATCACGAGGCTCGGCAGGGCAGGGCTAGTCTCAAGTTAGAGGTGCTCTGTGAGTAAATATTTGTTTGTTTGCTAATTATGATGAGTGAAGGGAGGGAAAGTCTCAAGTTAGAGGTGCTCTGTAAGTAGATATTTGTTTGTTTAGAGTTAAAACTTTAGATCCAACACACATTTTTTTCGACCAGTCACTCTGGTCTTCCTCAGTAGACTGACCCAGTGGGGATTGTCGCGTGGCTTCTTTGAAGTGTGACGTGACAATGGGTCAAAGGTATCTGGTAGACGATGTCGGCCCCCAACTTAATACAAATTTACTAGTATTTTAGTATTCCACTGTCTCTTTTACCTTTTATTGAACAAAGTAGTGAAAGAAATTCCTCAATCCCTTGATGTGAAATTTCCCCACCCAGATCCGCCGTCTATTATCCACATCTCCGGTTCGCTCACCATGGCGTCAGGAGACTCTGTCAAGCTGTACTGTCGGGCAGACGGCTACCCTAAACCGGTCATCAGGTACGTATAAGAAAAAATAAGTAAAAGAAGGGAAATAGTTAGCCAGGAGAGTCAGTGCTGGCAACAAACAAACAAACAAACAAGAGATCACTTTTGTTTAAAGTTAAAACTTTTGGTCCAACACAAAAAATTCTCTCACCTAGAGCTTTCGACCAGTCACTCTGGTCTTCCTCAGTAGACCAGATACCTTTGACCCAGTGTTGACGTCACACTTCAAAGAAGCCACGTGACAAGCCTCACTGGGTCAGTCTACTGAGGAAGACCAGAGTGACTGATGGAAAGCTCTAGGTGAGAGAACTTGTGTTGGACCAAAACTTTAAACATGTAACTACCAACACAGATGAACTTTCATGATAGTAAAAGAGATGACTTTCCCTTTTCTTCAGGTGGCTAAAAGAGGGCCTGCTGCTGCCGACTGACCTTCAAACGTCCACGGGAGAGGTCAGTATGATGACCTTGTCCAACCTCAACATCAACGACAGCGGCCAGTACGCATGCTCCGCCAGTAATGACGTCGGCAGCGCAGACGCAAAGACGCTTCGGCTGACCGTGCAAGGTGAGGGTCACGTGACAGGTCTTCTTCTCTAACACTGACCTCTGACCTGGTCAATGACCTGAACCAGACCGTTTCTCACCATGGTAACTGGTGTTGGGTTACATCATGTTGCAGTTTTATAGCAGGAGGGATTTAGACTCCTGTCACCATATATGTGAATGTGTTGGAGTAATTATTAACAGAGCAGACCATATGGGAAGGTAAACATTATGCACTTGCTTTGTAAATGTTCCCTTTCTAGTTCTTCTTCTTCTTTTTGGTTATCCCCAAATAACCCCGCGAGGGGTGCTATTGGTGGGAGGGGGATGGCAGGCTAAGGCGGGCAGGCCGACTCAACATTGGGAGCCATAATAACTACCAGGCCGGGTAAGGAGTTCCACTGTGGGATGGTACGGGGAAAAAAGAGAATCTGTAGGTGTCTGTGCGTTAGCCTATGTAACCCAAGCTCCGGGGGGCTCCCTACATAGGCCGGCTGGATGTTGGGCGGCCGGCAAAAGCGATTTAATCAGGCTATCTGTGCGTGTGTTTATCGGTAGGGGAATTTGAGTGACTCCCTGGGCTATCTTGTTCCCCCTTCTAGACATGGTAGCCCGGCAAAGCACTGGGAAGAAAGGCAGCTCCACGCGTACGGCCATCATCGCTGGTGCCGTTGCGGGGGGTCTGTGGCTGCTCCTCTGTTTAGTCTTGTTGGGCATCTGGTTGCGGCGCCGGAGGGAGAGGCGCAGAAAGCGCGCCCGGAGCCCGCCTTACTACTCCGTCGGTATGAAGGAGTTCGACTACTTCCCCAGGGGGAGGCAGTCCATTGACAAGGACAGCGGCGCCGTACGGTACCTGGCAGACTCGCACAGTGACATGGGTAGGTTTGTAGCCTGTACCAGGCTTCGGGAGGCGGCTGGAAAGAGTAGAAATCGGCCAAATAGAGATTATGTTATCTCTCTATTTGGCCGATTTCTACTCCTTCCGGCAGCCTCCCGAAGCCTGGTAGAGGCTAGTAGGTTTGGGCCAGGAGCTTATACTAAGTTATAGGGAAAATTGGCTATAACGTTTGAGTACTTTCCAGAGGGAGGCAGCGCAGAATTCTACGATCCGAATTCCCGTAGAAAGGCCTGGTGGAGGCTAGGTACATTTTTTTTACAGTTGATTATCTGGCAAATGCAAATTAACATTACAATACATATACAAACACAGGAACAAAAACATTACAAAAAACCTCACATGGACACTTAAGTAAAGACCAGTGAGTTCTAAGACTTGTTGTACAGGCGTATTGCCTTGTGTAAGAAAGAGTTTTTCAGTCTTCTCGTTTTCCCGGCAGGCGTTGCGGCGACCGTCCCGCTAGCCGTGGAGTACAGCAACAAACGGGACAACAGGAAATCCGGGGACGGCGACTCAGGTCAGATGGCATGGAATCTCAATTATTGATTATATTGTCAATAAATATTGATCTTTGATTATTGATTTAAGGGATAATGACCCGCCCCGAGGTGAATATGGTGTGATAAAGCCTTGCCAGTTGCTATAACCACCGAATGAAGCCATCGAGTGAGCGCAGCAAACGAGGTGGCTTTATGAGGTGTTTATAGCAACTGACAAGTCTTTATCACACCATATTCACCGAGAAAGGGCGGGCCATTAACACTTAGTTGTTTGTTGATTATTGTTTATTGATCCCAGTGACGTGGCGAAGGTTTGTATGATGTTTGTAACGTTTATAGATTATCGATTGTTGTGTATTGATGATCGATTATTGCTTATCGATTGATTGTTTATTGATCCCAGTGACGTGGCGAAGATTCGCGAAGGTCCTGTACACTTACGTCCCTACTGATGAGGACGATGTTTGTTACGTTTATTGACGATTGATGATTGACTTTTGTTTATTGATGATCGATTACAGTTTATTGATTATTGTTTATTGATATTATTAGTGACGTGGCGAAGGTTCGCGAAGGTCCTGTACAGTTACGTGCCGACAGACGAAGACGAGTTGCGGCTACAGTCCGGGGACGTGGTGGAGGTTCTGAAAGGGGAGGGGGGCGGCTGGTGGTATGGCAAACTCAACGGCAAGGCCGGGCTCTTCCCTTCCAACTACGTGGAAATCATCAACCTCAACGGTAAATAATCATTAACCTGATTAATAAATCATTAACCTGGTTAATAAATCATTAACCTGGTTAATAAATCATTAACCCGAAGTAATGAGTTGCTCAGTTTCTTCTTCTTCCCAAGTCCAAACAAATGACCTGGACCAGACGTCTGTCACCATGGTAACTGGTGCTGTAGCAGACACCCGGTGGTGTTGTCTTACATTATGTAGCAAGTGGTAGGGCAGAGTTGGAGGGCTGGTCTATATATAGATATATATACATATATGTATATGAATGTATTTGCTTTGTAAATGAATGTATTTGATTTGTAATAAATTTCTAAGGTTTTTACGTGAATTTTCTTTGTTTTTTTTTTCTCTTGACAGAAACGCTCCGGCGAAAGGGCGCCAGTCCGCGGCCGAAGTCTCTCACACAGTCTCAGCTCGGTGTGGGCTGCAGAGGTGACGTCAGGGGTGACGTCAGCGACAACCAGAGTAACCTGAGCCGGGAGGTGCGCAGGGGCAGTCGGGAAGGCGAACTGCTCAGGGACGGGGGCAGGAGTTAACTTTCACAGCGCTAAGGACGGACGTAACTTTCACAAAGCTATGGACGGGCTCAGGACGTAACCCTCACAACTCTAAGGACGGGCGTAACTCTCACCAATCTACAAGCTAATAAGGAAGGGCATAGGATAAGGACGGCATCGGGACTTAACCCTCACAACGCTAAAGACGGCATCAGGACTTAACTTCATCAAGCTAAGGACTGGCTCAGCACGGGATAAGGACTTAACTCTCATTAAGCTGAGGACAGGCGAAGGACAATGTATCTGTCCTTGGTGCTGAACACCATCCAATCACAAGTTAACTCTCCCCAATCTACAAGCTAATAAGGACGGGCTTAGAACGGCATTAGGACTTAACCTTTGTGAAACTAAGAGCGGGATAACCACGCTAAGGACAGGCTTGTCTCTTCCCAATCTGGATGGGCTCGGGACTTAACCCTTTTGGAACTAAGGACGGGCTCCTCTCACAGCGCTAAGGACGGGCTTAGAACTTAACAATCACTACGCTCAAGGACAGACTAGGGACTTGAACTCTCCACAACCTTTTCAACATTATGGACGGGCTAATTTCCAATGCTAAGGGAGGGCGTAGGACTTCCTCTAAACGTGAGGGACGGACTATGGGCGTATCCCTTTGATGGAAAATGTTGTAAAAAGAAATATGCGGCCAAAGAACCGATTTTCCAGGCATTATATAAACAAGTCACATATTACATAGATTCATTCGTATTTTTAGGCTGTACCACACATATTTGATCCTTTTTCAAACATTATTAATTCATTTCATATTCAGATTCAACGTTTGACTCGTCCACCAAGTGTACATAAAATATTTCATTGCTAAGTTAGAAAAACAGATTGTAAAATTTCTGCTACATATATGTATGTAATAATACGACGCCAATATGACTCATGCAAGTCGATATTCTCTAAGGTCCATTTGCGGGATGAAATATAAGGCCACAGCAAGTTAATTTTATGGATGACATCCTCCGCAGATTCCAAATCTAATGCGAGCGGGCGAAATTTTTTTTTAAAGATACCGAAATAAGGCCACCGACTTAATTTTATGGATGACATCCGCGCGCGCATTGATTTTCGCCTGATCTCAAAAACAAAAGGCTCTGGCCTGGCTCTAGGCCTGGGTAGTCCATACATGGTTGTTGGCGATAATACGGAGCCGGTGGTAACTCTGAAGGACGGCACCCAGGCTGCCGAAGCTCCACGACTCAAGAACTAAGTCCGTACATACAGTGCCGATTCATAAAAAGCCAGCATGTGCCAGCATGTCGTATACATGTACGTCGCTATGTACTGCCGTATATTTATTATACCAGCTTTGTATCCTGTAGTTTAGTAGCATTTTTATTTTTGGCTGAAATTTTATTCGCCCGCGCGCACTAGTTTAAGGGTCTTCAGAGGATGTCATCCATAAAATTTACGTGCTGTGGCCTAATGTCAGAAAACTGCCGCCCGCAGCAGTTGGCGAGACTCGCTCTGTAAGATACACTCAGTAATGTACATACTTATTGGAAATCGACCGATTTCCGGGAACGGAGTAATAAATTCCGAGTGTTTATGATGCACGGCTGGTGCCTCCGTGCGTAATGGCATCGTCCATCATGCCAAATAAGGCAGCGTGTTCCGTGACGTCATGGAATCATTTTCCGGGAACGGAGTAATAAATACTGCGTGTTTATGATGCACGGCTGTTGCCTCCGTGCGTAATGGGATCGTCCATCATGCCAAATAAGGCAACGTGTTCCGTGACGTCATGGAATCATTTTCCGGGAACGGAGTAATAAATACTGCGTGTTTATGATGCACGGCTGGTGCCTCCGTCCGTAATGGGATCGTCCATCATGCCAAATAAGGCAGCGTGTTCCGTGACGTCATGGAATCATTTTCCGGGAACGGAGTAATAAATACTGCGTGTTTTATATATGATGCAGGGCTGGTGCCTCCCTGAGTATTGAATGGGATCGTCCATCATGCCAAATAAGGCAGCGTGTTCCGTGACGTCATGGAATCATTTTCCGGGAACGGAGTAATAAATACTGCGTGTTTATGGTCCATTATGCCAAATAAGGCAGCGTGTGCCATCTGCATACCGTGACGTCATGAAATCATGTTCCGGGAACGGCGTAATAAATCCGGCGTGTTTATGACGCGCACGGGCTGATGGGATAGTTTATCATACCAAATAAGGCCTTCTGTTCCAGCTGTATGCATTTGTCGTGACAGCTCCACCTAGCGTGCAGGGTTATATTGCACCGTCGAGTTATCCTCGTTTTAACCTACATACATACATCCTGTCGAAGGGAAAATTTCTATCTATTGATGTATAAACATTTATTTAATGTCTTTTTCTTATTTGTGAATAAAGATTGATCTTACTAAGGGACCGTTTTATTTGAATGTTTTTGTTGTTTTGTTGAAAATTTTCCTTGTTTTTTTCTTTTCCTTTCCTTAAGTGTTGTTCCTTAGATTTGCCCGTGTGTTTGTTTTCTATTCCTGTTTTTTTATGTGTGCATTTTTTCGCTGTTTTTTTCTCCTGGTAATCTCCAAGCAGATCCCTTTCGGTGCATGGCAAAAAGACATTATCAAATTGACCAGGCAGTATCCATTAGCCAGAGAAGGTCGCCGGCCACCGACGGGGTTGGTGGGGGTAGCGAAAAAAAAAACACGGTCATATATAAAAAGCTAACGATCATTCCCCCACAACCTCTGCTTGAAGAGTATCTCCTAGGACATCATGGGATATCTTCAGGTCAAAGGTCTTGAAACAACATGGACGGACGAACCACCAGCCTCGTAGGGACATGCGATTAGACAATCGTAAGTACTTCCAAACAAACCATTCACCCCATACGCTAAAAAGCAGTTACTGAAGCAACTGGATATGCTTTTGGAAACTGTCAGACGTTTCAGCTAGTATCCACTAGCTTTCGTCCGTGACTGAGAGACCAGAGGGAAAATACAGGTTTATATAATTAAAAGCACAAACTATTGATTGATATGCAAATAGGCCACACCACCACACTTTGGTCCATTTCAAAGAAATACTAGTAGTTTGATACCATGCTACATAGATGCTATGAAAATTCAATTTTACTGTTTAAGGTCTCATTCTTAGTCACTGCTGAAAGATACTCCCTAGATCCTTGGATTTTTCGTGAAATAATTGTCTACCTGAATGTCTAGGGCAGCAGGAAATTAATTATGTGGATGGCATCAAGGTGGGCCATTTCCAAAAATAGTTTGTTACCTTGGAAATACTACAAGGGAGTTGCCAAATGAACAAATATGCAACAATGTATCAAAATAGACAAGGAAATCCGAGAAAGGAAGACAGCAACATGACAACAGAGACTCATGACTTGTAGTGGGACTTAAGAATTTAATTGTGAAGAGCAGATATACAGTATTATAAAACATTTGTGTTTTTACAATTTCTACATATTCAATAGTAAATGACAATCAATGGCATAAAATACATTGAAATCTTTTAAGGATTTAAACCATTAACTGTTTAAATTCTAAATGCACAGTCTTGACCACTTTCTGCCTGAACACTAAATTATCATGAAAGTTCATCTGTGTTGGTAGTTATCCTACTGCAATAAATTAGTACATAAATAAGTACATTTAGAACGCTGAATTATCGTTGAAGTCCATCTGTGTAGGTAGTAATCATAGTACATTCTACAATAATTCTTTCCCATCATTTTACTCATTGCAACCCAGTCAGTGGCAACACTGCTTTTCAGTGGGGCCCTGCATCAAGTATACATAAACAGGTAAAACAGTCAAACACAAACAATAAAATTGAGATACAATAAATAATGATAATGACAGTCATAAATTAGAATCAGAACACTAAATTGACTGTGGCCTTCTGTATCTGTATCTGTATAGCTGGTATAACCGCCTTTCGGCGTAACACACCAGCTTCTGTATCTGTATAGCCGGTATAACCGCCTTTCGGCGTAACACACCAACTTCTGTATCTGTATACAGTAGCTGGTATAACCGCCTTTCGGTGTAACACACCAGCTTCTGTATCTGTATAGCCGGTATAACCGCCTTTCAGGGTAACACACCAGCTTCGCAGGCACGCGGCGCGGCGGCAGCTGGCTATATTACACCGATTGACTTGTTACACCTAACCCTTGAACTAAGCCTTCTGAGCCTAACATAGACACAGCACCTACAAGTATCGCAGCAAATACAAGTAGAGTTTATCTTGAGATATGTGAGCTTTCTCTACTGCAGAATAGTCACACTGGTCACATTTTCAGAGTTAACGTGAGTTCTCATGTGTATGGGTAAATTGAATTTGTAAGCTGTCCTGTATCCACACTCCCCACAAATGTAGGGTTTCTCACCCGTGTGCTTGGTGAGATGAAAGTCTAAATGAGACTTGTGTGCTGCAGAATAGTCACACTGGTCACACTTGTAGGGTTTTTCTCCTGTATGGATTCTCATATGTCTGGATAAGTGGCATTTTAAAGTTGCCCTGTACCCACACTCCCCACACATGTAGGGTTTCTCACCGGTGTGTGTTGCTAAATGTTGGTCCAAAGTGGATTTCTGTACTGCAGAATAGTCGCACTGGTCACACTTGTAGGGTTTTTCCCCTACATGTATTTTCATGTGTCTGGATAAGTGAGACTTGTGAGCTGTTCTGTACCCACACTCCCCACACATGTAGGGTTTCTTGCAAGAGCGTTTCTCAATAGTGAAGTTCTGTGCTGCAGAATAGTCAAACTGGTTGCACTGGTAGAGTTTTACTCTCATATGAGTTCTCATATGTCGGGATAGGTGGTACTTTCTAGCTGTCCTGTATCCACACTCCCCACATATGTACGGTTTCTGACCGGTGTGTTTTGTTGCCACATGCTGGTCCAAAGAGGGTTTGTGAGCTGCAGAATAGTCACACTGGTCACACTTGTAGGGTTTTTCTCCTGTATGTGTTCTCATATGTCGGGATAAGTGAGACTTGTTAGTTGTACTGTACCCACACTCTTTACACATGTAGGGTTTCTCACCAGTGTTTCTAACCATGGGCCTTCCCATATTGCCTTGAGGGTCCATGTCCATTGTCTCCTTCCCAGGGTATTTAGTACAGTTCATCTCCTTCCCAGGATGTTCAGTACAGTCCATCTCCTTCCCAGGATATTCAGTACAGTCCAGCTCCTTCCCAGGATATTCAGTACAGTCCAGCTCCTTCCCAGGGTGTCCAACACATGGGTCACAGCTGGAATCTTCCATTTCTGTTCTATGGGGGGGTGGGCATAGCCAAACAAGTATAATTTTACATGTTAATACATGCATATAATAGTTTATATTCCAAGTATTATTTTTGATGATGACCAATGCAGTTAAGCCCCGAGGACTAGAGAGATAAAGAATGAGCATGATCACGCAATTTTGCAGTCGACTTTCAAACACAAAAGACGAAATGGCAAAATGAATGGCAGACAACTAGAAAAGCCTTGAAGTTCGTATTCGGGGCTCAGTCGCTCAAAATGTATATAAAACTTCCTAGTGCAGATTTTTCCCCTTCACTCTAAAGCAACAAGCTGCCATAATGTTACACCAAAAGACTTGGTTTTAAACAAGACGAAAACGTCTTAGTTTAGATGTAAGGGCGGCCCGGGTTGCACGTATGTTTGGTTTCGCCCCCCTCCCCCTTCACATTTCGTTCCATGTTTACATACAGAAAAGGCGCAAAAATCACAATCTAACCCAGGTTTTTCTTTCACGAAAATGATCTCAAATTCTTTATTTTCGTTATCACGTACTTAGCTGTCCGTTTCTAAGCCTTACCTGCTTCCTATGATGGTTTTTCTCTTCACGTAAACCGGAACTCGGGCAGCTTTGCCTGGGCTTGTATTGCGTGAGGTCAAAGGTGATTGTGGTGTAGGTCAAAGGTTAGAATTCTCTCCTGATTATCCAGATAATGTATTTTACGTCTGTCAACACGTCTACATGCTAGCAATATCTATATGACTCAGTATTGTTGGGTAGCCATTTATTTATGTATATATTTTATTATAAATAACAATACTTTACATTTGGGATCGCATATACAAAGGTATGTACGATTAATGTATTTGTTTATTTGAGTTTACCACCACATACATGTATACAAGTGGGAGGGAGGACAAAACAGGTACATTGACACCTTTACAAGTAAGTTGTCCTCCCAAACACAACATACAGAATATAAATACAAATTACATTATTAAATACAAAACAAATTGCAATAACTGGGCATCATTAACATTAAATATTGCACTTCAAACATCAAATATAATACATTAAACATCGAATATTGTACAGTGCAAAATCAAGCTATATACACATGTAATATATTATTTTTTACAAAAATTTCAATGCTTAAAAACGGTGTACACCGATCGACTTGTTAGACCTAACTTAGCCTTAAACTTCTAACTCTAATTTACTTGATGACAGTGAGTTCCACTCTGCGATAGTTCTAGGAAAGAATGAATTCTTGAACACCTCAATCCTTGGTTGATAACTCTGGTACTTGAAGGCATGGCTATTTCTTGTTCCCTTCTGGGCTGGTATTAGGTACTCAGTAGTTGGGACGTCCACCAGTTTATTAGTCATTTTGTACATCATACATAGTCTAGACAGGTAGAGTTATTTAGGTCCTAACAGTGAAGAGTTTGCCTTGTAGGACATTTGAGCAGCACAGTAGCCACACACCTTCACAAGTAAGGTTTCTGTGCTGCAGAATAGTTGCATTCTGGAAAATATCTAGGGTTTATTTCCTTTTGTGGGTTTTCATGTGTCGATATAAGGTCAACTTAACAGCTGCCCTGTATCCACACTCCCTACACATGTAGGGTTTCTTACCAGCGTGCTTTGCGAGATGATCGTCTAAATGAGATTTCCGTGCTGCAGAATAGTCACACTGGTCACACTTGTAGGGTTTCTCTCCTGTATGGGTTCTCATGTGTCGGGTTAAGGTAGACTTGTGAGCTGTCCTGTACCCACACTCCTCACACATGTAGGGTTTCTCACCAGTGTGCTTTGCTACATGACTGTTCAAACTAGATTTAAACGCTGTAGAATAGTCACACTGGTCACACTTGTAGGGTCTTTCTCCTGTATGGGATCTCATATGTACAAATAATATAGACTTGTAAGCCGCCCTGTACCCACACTCCTCACACAAGTAGGGTTTCTCACCAGCATTATCCAAGTTGACTTGTGCTGCCGCCTGGTCTTCAGCATTGCTTGTTTTGCTGTCATAGTCGACCTGGGAAACCCCGGTGGGAGACCCATCACAGCAGTTCTGACCAACTCCAGTAGGAGACCCGTGCCCTGACGTTGCCATGTCTGGTCTGAAGAGTAAAAAAAAAAGGTTTAAAGTTCAGTGGTTCAAACTTGGGGGTATTGGGGTGTTCGGGCAGGCTGTGTCTTCGGGGGCTCTAATAGCTTCCCCCGCCCAGTGCAACAGGCCGTCCCGGTAGGAGTGTTACTGTTACGCTACTAAGAGACAGTATGCTTGGGGAAGGGCTAATCAATCTCTCGTGAAATACACACCGGGAAACCTATGCGGGACAGAGATCTTTCGGCCCCGACCACGATCAGAGTGGATACCAGGCTACCAACACACACACACAAACAACTTTCCCTGACTTCATTCGCTGTTTTCACAGATCAATTCAAGTGTTTACAAATTTATAATTGACGCCTTTTGCGTTTCTTTAACATTAATATTTTATTATGTTATTGAATGCCCTCAACAAAGGCTACTTTGCCTAATGCATCAGGCCTCGAAATCAAGTTTTTTTCTATTGTCCCAGCACTGAACCGAAAATAAATTTCAGTTGTCCCGAAGTGAGGAATGAACTGTTCTAACCTGTTTACAGGAAGTGAATTTGAAGTCAGCTTTATTTTGCTTACATTCTGACTTCCAGGCAATAGGCGCGCTATTATTGGAAAGTAAACGGGAAATTTTGGGTAGTGAAGACAAACAAAAGAAGGGCTGACATTCTGACTATTTTTCTATTGTCCCAAAAATGTCCCAAATTATCTTTTTAGTTGCCCCAGCTTATTTTTCAGTTGTCACTGGCCATCGGAACACCGTTAGTTTCGAGCCCTGGTAATCTCCAAGCAGATCCCTTTCGGTGGCAAAAAGTGGATTTCTCTGCAGCAGAATAGTCACACTGGTCACACTTGTAGGGTTTTTCTCCAGTATGGGTTCTCATATGTTGGGACAAGTTAGACTTTTGAGCTGTCCTGTACCCACACTCCCCACACATGTAGGGTTTCTCACCGGTGTGTTTTGCAAGATGTGTGTCCAAATGAGCTTTCCGTGCTGCAGAATAGTCACACTGGTCACACTTGTAGGGTTTTTCTCCTGTATGAGTTCTCATATGTTCAGATAAGTGTGACTTTTTAGCTG
>NW_017802547.1:990443-997639 GCF_001625305.1 Branchiostoma belcheri
GGGAGACCCATAACAGCAGTTCTGACCAACTCCAGTAGGAGACCCGTGCCCTGACGTTGCCATGTCTGGTCTGAAGAGTAAAAAAAAAAGGTTTAAAGTTCAGTGGTTCAAACTTGGGGGTATTGGGGTGTTCGGGCAGGCTGTGTCTTCGGGGGCTCTAATAGCTTCCCCCGCCCAGTGCAACAGGCCGTCCCGGTAGGAGTGTTACGCTAATAAGAGACAGTATGCTTGGGGAAGGGCTAATCTAGCCTGGGTTCCAGACCCATAGCACACTGGACACAAATATCTCAGTGAGCCTTGCACACTGAGATATTTTGTGTCCAGTGTGCTTTGGGTCTGGCATCCAGGCTAGGGCTAATCAATCTCTCGTGAAATACACCCCGGGAAACCTATGTGAGGCGGGCGGGACAGAGATCTTTCAGCCCCGACCACGATCAGACTGGATACCAGGCTACCAACACACACACACAAACAGCTTCCCCTGACTTCATTCGCTGTTTTCACAGATCAATTCAAGTGTTTACAAATTTATAATTTACGCCTTTTGCGTTTCTTTAACATTAATATTTTATTATGTTATTGAATACCCTCAACAAAGGCTACTTTGCTTAATGCATCAGGCCTCGAAATTAACTTTTTCCCTATTGTCCCAGCACTGTCCCGAAAATAAATTTCAAATGTCCCGAAGTGAGGAATGAACTGTTCTAACCTGTTTACAGGAAGTGAATTTGAAGTCAGCTTTATTTTACTTACATTCTGACTTCCAGGCAATAGGCGCGCTTATTGGAAAGTAAACGGGAAATTTTGGGTAGTGAAGCCAAACAAAAGAAGGGCTGACATTCTGATGTTGACTATTATTCTATTGTCCCAAAAATGTCCCAAATTGTCTTTATATAATTAGTTGCACCCAGCTTAAATTTCAGTTGTCACTGGCCATCGGAACACCGTTAGTTTCGAGCCCTGGTAATCTCCAAGCAGATCCCTTTCGGTGGCAAAAAGACAGTATCAAATTGGCCAGGCAGTATCCATTATCCAGAGAAGGTCGGCAGCCACCGACGGGATTAGCAACAACAAAAAAAGCCATATATAAAAAGGCAACGATCATTCAGCCACAACCTCTGCTTGGAGAGTACGCCCTGGTACATGTAGCAGTTAGGTTTCGCCGCGAACAATGGATGTAATATACGTATTTTCGCCCGTTGCGTGCCAACAAGGATCAGCCATTCAGTGGTAATTGGCTACTGTAATTCCTGACTTTTTCACTATTATGTTCACTGTTTTCACTGTCACTTGCGTACAGTGAAGTTATCATTACAGTTAACAAATATTTCCTGGACTTTCTCTTTCCTGCACCACCGTGAATGTATAGTTCCATACGTGAACATGTCCACTTTTCTCAGACCGTGAAATTTTGCTAATGTGAACATAAAGTAAATTACAGTACGTGTTTCGCCCATTGCGTGCCACCATGGATGACGCCTTCTGCAAATGAAAGAACCGGGTGCGTAGGCCTTGATAAATTATTCATAAATCGGTCGCCGCTACAAAGCTACTGGATGGTATTCAGTGACAGGCCCGGCCCCGTCCCCCTTCAATTCCACGATATTCACATCCTGAAAATGCCTACAAATTATCGTCCTACTTCGGTTCTTCTTCCACAGAAATGGTCTTAAACTAATCCCCCAGCATTAGAATACTTTTCTGCCCGTTTTTAAGTCTTACCTGCTTCCTATGACGGTTTTTTTCGTCACGTAAACCGGAACTCGGGCAGCTTTGTTTTCCCTTCTTGTCGAGAGGTCAGAGGTGAACTCTGTGTGGGTCAAAGGTGAAATTGTGGACCTGATTACCTACGTAGTACATTTGACGTCAGGTGGCACGTTACGTTTTAGTTTCCTCACAATGTCAACGTTTTAAGCTTCGAACAGACCATCTAAACAAGGAAAGAGACAAAATCGTAAAAAAAAATTAATGTAAAGCCAAACTGTTTGACCTGAATCTTGATTTCTGTGTTTAATGATCAACTCACCACCTCTGACAACATTCCATCCGAGGAAAAAAAGCAACAAAACGTATACACCATGCTCAAAGTACATAATGATTTAATCGAAAATTTCTATAGATACATCCTCAATAAGAGATGCAAAACAAACAGGATTTTTTCGTCTACATTTTCACTGGCGTAAAATTACTTTCTACAGTTGGAAACTATTTAAGCACATCGGTCATTTTACACTTCTGCTAATCACTACAATCCAAGTTTAAAGAGCTGATATTAGGCAAGAGTTTAACTTAATTGTGTACGCATATCATAAGTAGAGTTTGTATTGATATCAACATTGATATCACAACGAGATGGTCACAGTTGCAGAGTTTGTGCCTCCGTGTGAATTTTCATATGTTGAGTTAGGGCAGCCTTAGAGGCTGCAGAATAGCTACACTGGTCACACTTGTAGGGTTTTTCTTCTGTATGGTTTCTCATATGTCGGGATAAGTTAGACTTTAAAACTGTCCTGTACCCACACTCCCCACACATGTAGGGTTTCTCACCGGTGTGTTTTGCTAGATGTCGGTCCAAAGAGGGTTTAAGTGCTGCAGAATAGTCACACTGGTCACACTTGTAGGGTTTTTCTCCTGTATGGATTCTCATATGCTGGGATAAGTGAGACCTGTCACCTGTCCTGTATCCACACTCCCCACACATGTAGGGTTTCTCACCGGTGTGTTTTGCTTGATGTTGGTCCAAAGCATGTTTCCATGCTGCAGAATAGTCACACTGGTCACACTTATGGGGCTTTTTCTCCCTGTATGGGTTCTCATATGTTGGGATAAGTGGGACTTTTTAGCTGTTCTGTACCCACACTCCCCACACATGTAGGGTTTCTCACCCGTGTGTTTTGCAAGATGTTGGCCCCAAAACAGATTTCCGTGCTGCAGAATAGTCACACTGGTGACACTTGTAGGGTTTTTCTCCTGTATGGGTTCTCATATGTCGGGATAAGTCAGACTTGTAAGACGCCCTGAATCCACACTCCCCACACATGTAGGGTTTCTCACCACTATGTATTTCTAGATGTTTGTCCAAATGAGCTTTCTGTGCAGCAGAATAGTCACACTGGTCACACTTGTAGGGTTTTTCTCCTGTATGGGCTCTCATATGTCGGGATAAGGTAGACTTGTGAGCTGTCCTGTACCCACACTCCCCACACATGTAGGGTTTCTCACCACTATGTATTTCTAGATGTTTGTCCAAGTGAGCTTTCTGTGCAGCAGAATAGTCACACTGGTCACACTTGTAGGGTTTTTCTCCTGTATGGGTTCTCATGTGTCGGGATAAGTCAGACTTGTAAGACGCCCTGAATCCACACTCCCCACACATGTAGGGTTTCTCACCAGCGTTATTCAAGTTGACTTGTGCTGCCGCCTGGTCTTGAACATTGCTTGTTTTGCTGTCACAGTCGACCTGGGAAACCCCGGTGGGAGACCCATCACAGCAGTTCTGACCAACTCCGGTGGGAGACCCTTGTCCTGCCATTGCCATGTTCAGCCTAACGAAAAAAATGAAGAAATTATACAGATTAAGTGTTATAAGCTGTCAATGATAAAATAGAATTTATAGAAAACTATAAATTATTACCTAAAAGATTGTTCAGTCGACCCCCCCCACCCCACCACAAACATCATCCCGACTTCATTCGCTGTTTTCACAGATCAATTTCGTTTGTAAACTAGTAATTTACGCCTTATGTGTTTCTTTAAAACCTAGTAAACATACCTATACTTTTATACCATTCCACGCCCTCCAAAAAGTCACTTTGCCTGATGCAGCATCACGTACATGTATGTTTGGTTTCGCCCCCCTCCCCCTTCAATTCAACGATATTCACATCCCGAAAATGCCTACAAATTATCATCCTACTGCGGTTCTTCTTCCACAGAAATGGTCTTAAACTATTCCTCTCAACATTAGAATACTTTTCTGCCCGTTTCTAAGCCTTACCTGCTTCCTATGACGGTTTTTCTCTTCACGTAAACCGGAACTCGGGCAGATTTGTTCTTCCGTCGTTTCGCGAGGTCAGAGGTGAACGCACTTTGGGTCAAAGGTGAAGTTGTTAGCCTGATTACCCATGCAGTACATTTGATGTCAGTTGGCACGTTACGTTTTCCTCATAATGTCAACGTTCTGCGTTCAAACCGACCACTTTAACAACGTAACACTCGCCTGACTTTTGTTTCTGATCTACTTTAAAAGAGATAATTTCGGGGAATGAATGTCAAGCCAAACTGTTTGGTCTGAATCTTGATTTCTGTGTTTTATGATCAAATCACCTAGCCTGGGTACCATCCTACTTGTATGCCGGGGCTCCCACACTCGCTTCCCTAAGAAGGGAAGCGAGTGTGGGAGCCCCGGCATACAGGTAGGATGGTACCCAGGCTACAAATCACCACCTCGGACAATATTCCATCCAAGGAAAAAAGAGCAACACAGAAGGAAACATCATGTTCAAGGTACATCATAACAATTTAATTGTGTTAGCAGAAAGTTTCTATAGATACATCTTCTAAAAGTAAAACAAAACAAACTGAAACTTTTACTCGTACATAACATAACGTCTAGGCTTTTAAAACGTAAAATTACTTCCTAATGTTGGAAACTATTTCAAGCACATCAGTCATTTTACACTCCTGCTTATCACTACAATCCTATTTTAAAGAGTTAATATTATTCAAAGGGAATAATTGTGTTTGTAGAGTATATACTATTATATAGGCAAACACTTGTCACACAAACTACTACTAGTAACAAAAGTCTAACCTTGTGCAGCTATACAAACACAACCGTACTAACGTCTACCTTTTAGCTGCTGTGTACAATCATATTCATGTGTTAATTACTAATAATGCACATGTTCATTTTCAAAATAATACCACGGCATTTACTGATCTTCCACTACAATTCTAGATAGCAAAAAAAATATTTTTTCAAAAATATTAGATACATGCACAAACCCCTGGCTAAGAATTATTCTTGTAAAGTTCTACAGGGATCAAATATACAGCACATGTTTATGGATGGACATTTTTTCAGGAAACACTTTTTTCCATTTCGCAACTTTTTTTTACCATTTCGCAACTTTTATGGAACTTTACCATAAAATCTAGCTTACATTTCTTTTTAGTAATGATATGATACATATATACACTTAAGTTTGGTATCATTGCAGACGAACATAGTAGGGAGAAGATTGTGCAAATTAAATGTCACTACAAGATGGTCAAAGTTACAGAGTTGGTGCCTCCATGTGTACTCTGGTATGTTGAGTTCGGGCAGCCTTAGAGACTGCAGAATAGCCACACAGGTAACATTTGTAGGGGTTTTCAGATGTATGGCCTCTCATATGTTGGGATAAGGTAGACTTCCGAGTTGTCCTGTACCCACACTCCCCACACATGTAGGGTTTTTCTCCTGTATGGGTTCTCATATGTTGGGCTAAGACAGACTTTCGAGTTGTCCTGTACCCACACTCCCCACACATGTAGGGTTTGTCACCAGCATGCATTGCTAGATGTTTGTTCAAATAAGATTTCCATGCTGTAGAATAGTCACACTGGTCACACTTGTAGGGTTTTTCTCCTGTATGGGTTCTCATATGTTGGGATAAGTGAGACCTGTCAGCTGTCCTGTACCCACACTCCCCACACATGTAGGGTTTCTCACCGGTGTGTTTTGTTAGATGAAGGTCCAAAGTGGATTTCTGTGCTGCAGAATAGTCACACTTGTAGGGTTTTTCTCCTGTATGGGTTTTCATATGTCGGGATAAGTCAGACTTTTTAGCTGTCCTGTATCCACACTCCCCACACATGTAGGGTTTCTCACCAGTGTGGTTTGCTAGATGTTGGGATGAAGCATTTTCCTCAGACTTTTCTCCTGTATGGCTCACAGAAAAACAAGACTCGGGAGTTGTCCTAAAACTGCTCTCCTCGCTCTCCAAGGGTTTTGTCTCCATGTTCAGTTTCGTCCATCTCGCTTCCCTGTTTGGGCCGAAAGAAGCAAAATTCCAGAATGAATCAAGGTTGAGCGATTTCTCAAAATGTGAAACCCTAGCTACATTAGATTTTTATGCGTCTGGCTTCATGCATATATGAAATGAAACACACACACACACAAACACCACCACCAAAAAAAATGTAGCGTATAAAATGTAGTTGTATATTGATATGACTGTTAATTCTCCGAGTAGAGGTTTGGGTTTTGTCCATCTCGCTTCTCTGTTTGAAACAGAAAATTCAGAAAAAATCAGGGCTGAATGATTTTTAAGAATGTGATCTAACTACATTACATTTGTATGTGTCTGGTCGCATGCATATGGAATGAAAAAAAACACCTCCCTTCCCCCCAAAAAATGCTAAAAAATAGTAAAAATGCTGTAGCGTCCTGGTGTCATCATAATTCATAAGACTGTTAGAAATCAATGGAACATAATTTTCCTTACTTACTTAAATTCTAGTAAAACTCGCTGATTCAAGTTTTTCACCCTAAAGCAGAAAGCTCGCCTGCCGCATTATGGTAGCCCCAGAGACGGTAAACCGGTTGGAAACGGGGACAAAAACAGGTTAGTTGTCCAGCCTATGTTTGCATAATATTCGCCCCCCTCCCCCTTACTTTCCACCTTGTTCATATCAAGCAAAACTCCTATAAACTACAACTCTACTACGATCCTTTTCCATAGAAAGGACCTCAAACTATTCCCCCCAAAATGAGAATACTTTTCTGCCCGTTTCTTAGCCTTACCTGCTTCCTATGATGGTTTTCTCTTCACGTAAACCGGAACTCGGGCAGCTTTGTCCTTCTGTCGTCTCGTGAGGTCAGGGGTGAACTCGATCTGGGTCAAAGGTGAAATTGTCGACCTGATTACCCACATTGTCCATTTGGCGTCGGTTTACGTTCTGCGTAAAAACCGACTACCTAAACAACGTAACAGGCGTCTGACATTTTAATATCCAGCCAAACTGTTAGGTTTATATCTTAATTTCTGTGTTTTATGATCAACTCACCACCCCTGGCAACATTCCATCCAAGAAAAAGGCAACACAGAAGGAAACATTATGTTCAAGGGACCAAACCATTTAATTATATGGGTGGAGATATCTGTAGATACATATTAAAAAAAAACAGGAACTTTTATACAACATAACGT
>NW_017802547.1:999844-1003443 GCF_001625305.1 Branchiostoma belcheri
CGCCGCACCGCGTGCCTGTGAAGCTGGTGTGTTATGCCGATGGGCGGTTATACCGGCTATACAGAATCTGAACAGATACAGAAAAAGCAAGATGCCTAGATTTGAAATATACTAAGGGACGACAAATGTTAGTACACAAATTGAATGAGATAACACAGTGTAACAACCAACAAGTCTTTTATTGTCGTGAAAACAGCAAGAAATCAGTGTCACCCTGCCCTGTTTCTTTCCTTTCATCCTATCTTCCAATCTTGCAATTTGCCGCACTGTTGTCACTCTTTGATCATAGAGTCCATTCCGCGTCACCGAGTGGGTTTTTTCTCCATGTTTCTAATATGTTTGAATTATTTAGAAGAAAAGAATACCCCAGGAACAAAAGTTCTAAATTTTTCAAAAATTTGAAAATGAAAATTTGAATATATTTGAATTCATTTATATATTTCTGAAACATTTTGAATGTGACTGTACAAAGATCTCTTTCTTTAGAATAAATTTGAACTACCCATGTGTTTCTTTCACAATTCGAAATATTTAGAACTATTTCAAACAAATAACCAAATGGTAGATGTGGGTAATTGCCCCCATAAAAGTAGGTGCTAATCCTACTCTTCTGTCTTCCTCTGTATATTTTTAGATTTCACTGCTGGACACTGGTGGCTCTTTTGTTGTAAGGCATCAATGCCTGACACCCAGGCAGTCTGCCCTGTACTTCACAGGGATGTGTGAATTACTTCCTTCCCATCCCACTGACCTATTTACAAAATGTTAGAAATAATTCGAAATAATGGTAAAAAATGGTAGAGTGCTGTTAGAAATATTTAGAAACTATTGGAAATGTCATAATCCACATCAGGAATATTTCAAACGTTTTAGAAAACCAGGGAATTATTTAGAATATTGACAAGATGTTCAAAATATTTCCAAATTATGAAATTTCTTAGACAAACAATTACAAAGAATTCAAAACATTTCTAAATAATGACAATAACAACCCACTCGGTGACGCGGAATTGACTCTAATATTACTTCCTTCTATTTTTATATAAACTAAATTACGTTAATCATTTACCGGATGCAAAACAGTCGGCTTTTTGGTATTTATAATCCAAATCTAAAAAAACGTTAGATATTAGTCGAAAGATATTTGTTCGTATGACATATAGGTGCACACTTCTATGGCCAAAATTTGGTAAAATTTTAACTCTTTCAACCTTGTTTTCTATAAACCTTATATTAACATTGACAGCTTATAAATCTGTATGATTTCTTCTTCTTTTTTCATTTGGCCATAGAATGTACATTTGTACACACTTCGTCAAAGTAAACTACTAGGAAATCAAACATAGCACTTTCGTGAAAACGCAACGCTAACAGAACAACCTACCTTTCAACTAATGTGTACAATTATTTACATATAATAATAATAATCACTACTCTATGTATATCTGCATTATACAATTAATGCATCAAGTTAATTCTTATTTCAGTACAATCCTAGATACATGTAGTTATCAAAAAGTTTTTTTGTTCATAATTTTTGATACTAGAATATTTGTATATGGGCTAAGTACATGTAATACTAAACTAAAAATTATTCTTATGACAACCATTGTTTTATAGTAATTAATAATACAGCGCATGCTCTGGATATAGCTTTGCCTATTTGGAAGTACTGTACATGTATTATAATTTTCATAAGAATATTTAGCCTAACTGTTTTTGAAATAGCAAGGAGGTTTGCATTTTAAACCTCGTTGGAAACAGTAATACAGTAGTATAGAGAAACTATACAGGATTGTGCGAACTAAATGTCACTACCAGATTAGATGGACACAGTTGCAGAGTTGGTGCCTTAGTGTGAATTTTTTTATGTTGAGTTAGGGCAGACTTACAGGCTGTAGAATAGCTACACTGGTCACACTTGTAGGGTTTATCTGCTGTATGGGTTCTCATATGTTGGGATAAGGCAGGCCTGTGATCTGTTATGTATCCACACTCCCCACACTTGTAGGGTTTTTCTACTGAATGGGTTTTTATGTGTCGGGATAAGTGATACTTTTGAGCTGTCCTGTACCCACACTCCCCACACATGTAGGGTTTCTCACCGGTGTGTTTTGCTTTATGTTGGTTCAAGTGAGATTTCCATGCTGCAGAATAGTCACACTGGTCACACTTGTAGGGTTTTTCTCCTGTATGGGTTCTCATATGTATGGATAAGGCAGACTTGTGAGCTGTCCTGTACCCACACTCCCCACACATGTAGGGTTTCTCACCGGTGTGTATTGCTAGATGTAAGTTTAAAGCAGATTTCTGTGTTGCAGAATAGTCACACTGGTCACACTTGTAGGGTTTTTCTCCTGTATGGGTTCTCATATGGCAAAACAGGTTGGACTTATGATTTGTTCTGAACCCACACTTCTCACACATGTAGGGTTTCTCACCGGTGTGTATTGCTAGATGTAAGTTTAAAGCAGATGTCTGTGTTGCAGAATAGTCACACTGGTCGCACTTGTAGGGTTTTTCTCCTGTATGGATTCTCATATGTCGGGATAAGGTAGACTTGAACTTTTGAGTTGCCCTGTACCCACACTCCCCACACATGTAGGGTTTCCCACCGGTGTGTATTGCTAGATGTTGGTCTAAAGAGGACTTGTGTGCTGCAGAATAGTCACACTGGTCACACTTGTAGGGTTTTTCTCCTGTATGGGTTCTCATATGTATGGATAAGGCAGACTTGTAAGCTGTCCTGTACCCACACTCCCCACACATGTAGGGTTTTTCTCCTGTATGGATTCTCATATGTTGGTCCAAGTGAGACTTGCAAACCGCCCTGTATCCACACTCCCCACACATGTAGGGTTTCTCACCGGTGTGTTTTGCTAGATGAAGGTCCAAATGAACTTTCTGCGCAGCAGAATAGTCACACTGGTCACACTTGTAGGGTTTTTCTCCTGTATGGGTTCTCATATGTTGGGATAAGTGAGACTTTATAGCTGCCCTGTATCCACACTCCCCACACATGTAGGGTTTCTCACCGGTGTGTTTTCGTACATGTCTGTCCAAATTGGATTTCTCTGCTGCAGAATAGTCACACTGGTCACACTTGTAGGGTTTTTCTCCTGTATGGGTTCTCATATGCTGAGATAAGTAAGACTTTTTAGCTGTCCTGTACCCACACTCCCCACACATGTAGGGTTTCTCACCAGCATTATTCAAGTTGACTTGTGCTGCCACCTGGTCTTCAGCATTGCTTGTTTTGCTGTTGCAGTCGACCTGGGAAACCCCGGTGGGAGACCCATCATCTAAGTTCTCGGCAACTCCGGTGGGAGACCCTTGTCCTGTCGTTGCCATGTTCAGCCTAATTAGAAAAGGAAGAAATTATCAAAATTAAGCGTTAAAAGCTGCCAATGATAAAATTAGGTTGGAAAGAGACTTGGCATTTTAGGTTTTGTTTTAGTCTTATCCATTCGCTGTTTTCACAAATCAGATTTTTCTAGATTTGTAATGTATGCCTTATGGTTGGTTGGTTTGTTTAGCTTTTATGCCCACTATCATCAAAATGATCATTCTAACGTACTCATTTTCACCTGAGCAAAGTG
>NW_017802547.1:1003463-1006960 GCF_001625305.1 Branchiostoma belcheri
GTCCAAATGAACTTTCTGCGCAGCAGAATAGTCACACTGGTCACACTTGTAGGGTTTTTCTCCTGTATGGGTTCTCATATGTTGGGAGTAAGTGAGACTTTATTAGCTGCCCTCGTATCCACACTCCCCACCACATGTAGGGTTTCGTTCACCGGTGTGTTTTCGTTACATGTCTGTCCAAATTGGATTTCTCTGCTGCAGAATAGTCACACTGGTCACACTTGTAGGGTTTTTCTCCTGTATGGGTTCTCATATGCTGGGATAAGTGAGACTTTACAGCTGCCCTGTATCCACACTCCCCACACATGTAGGGTTTCTCACCGGTGTGTTTTCGTACATGTGTGTCCAAATTGGATTTCTCTGCTGCAGAATAGTCACACTGGTCACACTTGTAGGGTTTTTCTCCTGTATGGGTTCTCATATGCTGAGATAAGTAAGACTTTTTAGCTGTCCTGTACCCACACTCCCCACACATGTAGGGTTTCTCACCAGCATTATTCAAGTTGACTTGTGCTGCCACCTGGTCTTCAGCATTGCTTGTTTTGCTGTTGCAGTCGACCTGGGAAACCCCGGTGGGAGACCCATCATCTAAGTTCTCGGCAACTCCGGTGGGAGACCCTTGTCCTGTCGTTGCCATGTTCAGCCTAATTAGAAAAGGAAGAAATTATCAAAATTAAGCGTTAAAAGCTGCCAATGATAAAATTAGGTTGGAAAGAGACTTGGCATTTTAGGTTTTGTTTTAGTCTTATCCATTCGCTGTTTTCACAAATCAGATTTTTCTAGATTTGTAATGTATGCCTTATGGTTGGTTGGTTTGTTTAGCTTTTATGCCCACTATCATCAAAATGATCATTCTAACGTACTCATTTTCACCTGAGCAAAGTGAGGAAAGTCGTGAAGAGTGCCTTTCCCAAGGACAAACGGGGTCGGTGACTTGGCAGGATTCGAACCCCAGACCTCTTGCTTCTAAGCCGATTAATGCCCAGCCGTAATACGCCACAGAACCCCACATTGCGTTTATTTACAATCCAGTTCAAATTACTGTTTTTTTCTATAACATTCCATGGCCTCCCAAAAAGGCCGCTTTGCCTGATACAGCATGACGTACATGTACTAGTAGGTGGCCGGTCTGCCTATTTACCTGAAAACACATATAGGAGGCTTACATCTTTTGGAATACACCCTGCATTGATGAGATAACAGTCCAAGTCGCTGTATTTTGGCAAAAGATAACTTAAATGTAGCCCAGGGAACAAGAAGAATCACTAAAAACTTATAATGAGTCGGCAATCGACGGAGGCAACCCGGCCAGTCACCATGTTTGTTTACATAGCTTAAAGCAACATGTTTGTTTAGCGCGATCACAGAAGAGCAGTGAAATGTACCTATATAACAGTTATAACATAACTTATACGTGGCCCAGGGAACAAGAAATCACTACAAAACGCGGCCATGTTTGTTTACGTAGCGTCTGGCCGGGTGGCGTGGGTCGAACGTATGTTTATGTTTCGCCCCCCCCCTCCCCCCTTCAATTCCACAATATTCACATAACGAAAATGTCTACAAGATATCGTCCTAGTACGATGTTTCTTCCACAGAAATGGTCACAAGTTATTCCCCTCGACATCAGAATACTTTTCTGTCCGTTTCTAAGCCTTACCTGCTTCCTATGATGGTTTTTATCTTCACGTAAACCGGAACTCGGGCAGCTTTGTCCTTCTGTTGTCTCACGAGGTCAGAGGTGAACTCGATCTGGGTCAAGGGTGAAATTGTCGACCTGATTACCCACATTGTACATTTGGCGTCGGTTTGAACGTTAAGCTGTCTTCATAATGTCAACGTTCTGCGTTAAAACCGACTACCTAAACAACGTAACAGGCGTCTGACATTTTAATATCCAGCCAAACTGTTAGGTTTATATCTTAATTTCTGTGTTTTATGATCAACTCACCTCCCCTGGCAACATTCCATCCAAGAAAAAGGCAACACAGAAGGAGACATTATGTTCAAGGGACCAAACCATTTAATTATATGGGTGGAAATATCTGTAGATACATATTCGAAAAAAAAAAACAAACAGGAACTTTTATACAACATAACGACTACTGTAATATTACTTCCTTCTATTTTTATATAAACTAAATTACGTTAATCATTTACCGGATGCAAAACAGTCGGCTTTTTGGTATTTTTAATCCATATCTCAGTTAAGACCGTTGATATTAGTCAGAAGATATTTGTTTGCATGACAAATAGGTACACACTTCTATGGCCAAAATTGAGAAATTTAAATTGTAAAACTTGGAGAAATTTTAACTCTTTAAACCTTGTTTTCTATAAACCTTATATTAACATTGAAAGCTTTTAAATCTGTATGATTTCTTCATTTGGCCATAGAATGTACATTTGTACACACTTCGTCAAAGTAAACTACTAGGAAATCAAACATAGCACTTTCGAGAAAACGCAACGCTAACAGAACAACCTACCTTTCAACTAATGTGTACAATTATTTACATATAATAATAATAAGGGAGTAATCACTACTCTATGTATATCTGCATTATACAATTAATGCATCAAGTTGTTATTTCAGTACAATCCTAGATACATGTAGTTATCAAAAAGTTTTTTTGTTCATAATTTTTGATACTAGAATATTTGTATATGGGCTAAGTACATGTAATACTAAACTAAAAATTATTCTTATGACAACCATTGTTTTATAGTAATTAATAATACAGCGCATGCTCTGGATATAGCTTTGCCTATTTGGAAGTACTGTACATGTATTATAATTTTCATAAGAATATTTAGCCTAACTGTTTTCGAAATAGCAAGAAGGTTTGCATTTTAAACCTCGTTGGAAATAGTAATACAGTAGTATAGAGAAACTATACAGGATTGTGCGAACTAAATGTCACTACGAGATGGACACAGTTGCAGAGTTGGTGCCTCTGTATGGATTTTCATATGTCGAGTTAGGGAAGTCTTAGAGGCTGCAGAATAGCTACACTGGTCACACTTGTAGGGTTTTTCTGATGTGTGGGCTCTCATATGTTGGGATAAGTGAGACTTTACAGCTGCCCTGTACCCACACTCCCCACACATGTAGGGTTTCTCACCGGTGTGTTTTCGTACATGTCTGTCCAAATTGGATTTCTCTGCTGCAGAATAGTCACACTGGTCACACTTGTAGGGTTTTCTCCTGTATGGGTTCTCATGTGTTGGGATAAGTGAGACTTGTTAGCTGTTCTGTACCCACACTCCCCACACATGTAGGGCTTCTCTCCTGTATGGGTTCTCATGTGTTGGGATAAGGTAGACTTGTAAGCTGCCCTGTACCCACACTCCCCACACATGTAGGGTTTCTCACCAGCGTTATCCAAGTTGACTTGTGCTGCCGCCTGATGTTCAGCATTGCTTGTTTTGCTGTCACAGTCGACCTGAAAAACTCCAATGGGAGACCCATCACAGCAGTTCTGACCAACTCCGGT
>NW_017802547.1:1006980-1040568 GCF_001625305.1 Branchiostoma belcheri
GGTTTCTCACCGGTGTGTTTTCGTACATGTCTGTCCAAATTGGATTTCTCTGCTGCAGAATAGTCCCACTGGTCACATTTGTAGGGTTTTTCTCCTGTATGACTTCTCATATGTTGGGATAAGTGGGACTTTTTAGCTGTCCTGTACCCACACTCCCCACAAATGTAGGGTTGGTCACCAGTGTGTTTTGCTAGATGAATGTCCAAGTGGGATTTCCTTGCTGCAGAATAGTCACACTGGTCACACTTGTAGGGTTTTTCTCCTGTATGGGTTCTCATATGTCGGGATAAGGTGGATTTCTGAGTTGTCCTGTACCCACACTCCCCACACATGTAGGGTTTCTCACCGGTGTGTGTTGCTAGATGTTTGTCTAAATTGGATTTCTCTGCTGCAGAATAGTCACACTGGTCACACTTGTAGGGTTTCTCACCAGCGTTATTCAAGTTGACTTGTGCTGTCCCCTGATATTCAGCATTGCTTGTTTTGCTGTCACAGTCGACCTGGGAAACCCCGATGGGAGACCCATCACAGCAGTTCTGACCAACTCTGGTGGGAGACCCGTGTCCTGCCATTGCCATGTTCAGCCTAACAAAAAAATGAAATGAAAAAGATCAAGCTTTAAATGCTGTCAATAATAAAATTGGCTTTTTAGAAAAATGTTTAAAAAGAGTTCCGACTTTAGCAAGCTCTACACTATCAACCTAATATATAACAACGTAACCCAATATAATTCTAACGTGTTGTCTTTCTCGCATTTGAAAAGATTTGCTTCTATAATGCTTCAAAAAAATTATTGAGATCTCAAACTCCTGAACTCATTTCAAACATTTCATATCATATTATTCATTACTTCTACGACTACGAACAATGGGTAAAATGACTCCATTCGCTAGGCTGGAAAGAGAGTAGGCAGTATAGCCTATAGGTTTGGTCACCAGGCTTCTCTATTTACTATTTTTACAAATCAGTTCTACGCGTTTCTAGATTTTGTAATGTACGAATTGTGCGATTCATTACAATACAATTAACATTTCCGTATAATTTCACGTACTCTAAAAAGGCCACTTTGCCTGATGCAGCATGACGTACATGCATGTAGTCAGGGTCGACGTACTAGTATGTGTGATTTCGCCCCCCTCCCCTTTTAATTCAACGATATTCACATCCAGAAAATGTCTACAAATTATCGTCCTACTGCGGTTATTCTTCCACAGAAATGGGCTCAAACTATTCCCCTCAACATTAGAATACTTTTCTGCCCGTTTCTAAGCCTTACCTGCTTCCTATGACGGTTTTTCTCTTCACGTAAACAGGAACTCGGACAGCTTTGTCCTTCCGTCGTCTCGTGAGGTCAGAGGTGAACGCGATCTGGGTCAAGGGTGAAATTGTCGACCTGATTACCCATGTAGTACATTTGATGTCAGTTGACACGTTACGTTCTCCTCATAATGTCAACGTTCTGCGTTTCAAACCGACCACCTTACAACGTAACAAGCGCCTAACTTTTGTTTCTGATCTGCTTTAAAAGAGATAATTTAGGGGAATAAATGTCAAGCCAAACTGTTTGGTCTGAATCTTGATTTCTGTGTTTTATGATCAACTCACCACCTCTGACAATATTCCATCCAAGGAAAAAAAGCAACACAGAAGGAAACATCATGTTCAAGGTACATAACGATTTAATTGTGTAAACGGAAAATTTCTATAGATACATCTTCTAAAAGTAATGCAAAACAAACAGGAACTTTTACTCGTATACAACAAAACGCCTACATTTTCACAACTGTAAAACACTTCCTACTATTGGAAACTGAAGCACATCACTCACTATACTGCAAACCAAATGCTAGTTTACGGAGTCAAATTAGTAAAAAATAATATATAATTGTGTCTGTAAGACATACAGGCAAACACTTAGACAAAGTGAAGTACATATGTACAAAGTATTAACAAGAAATCGAAGCTTCTTCAATGGCTTCATTTCAAACAAACTCAACATTAACTTCTACCTTTCAACTACTGTTTACAATCACTTACAGATGTTAATTACTGTATATGTACATTATCCAATCAATACTAGCAAGTTTTCTGTTCCCAACTACAATTCTAGATATGTACAGAAAGATGACGGTGTAATGTTCTAAATAATTTACATTTAAAGGTTGACTAAGAATTATTCCATAGTTATACAGTGATAGGAAATGTTGTGGATAAAGTACTAGTATATGACTATGACATTTCCTCAGTAAAAGACTTGGCATATTGGCAAATTTTATCCATTCTGCTACGGCATATCTAGCCTTAATGTTTTGGCCATTACTGTGATATGTCCTTGGCCTCCAGATAGAGAAACTAGAGTGAGGGGAACGTCACAACAAGATGGTCACAGTTGCAGACTTGGTGCCTCCGTGTGAATTCTTTTATGTCGAGTTAGGGAAGACTTAGAGGCCGCAGAGAAGCTACACTGGTCACACTTGTAGGGTTTTTCTTCTGTATGGCCTTTCATGTGTTTGGCTAAGGAAAACCGGTAAGTGGTCCTGTACCCACACTCCCCACACATGTAGGGTTTCTCACCGGTGTGTTTTGCTAGATGTAGGTCGAATGCAGTTTTGTATGCTGCAGAATAGTCACACTGGTCACACTTGTAGGGTTTTTCTCCTGTATGGGTTCTCATATGTTGAGATAAGGCAGACTTTTGAGCTGTCCTGTACCCACACTCCCCACACATGTAGGGTTTCTCACCAGTGTGTTTTGCTTTATGTTTGTCCAAAGCAAATTTCTGTGCTGCAGAATAGTCGCACTGGTCACACTTGTAGGGTTTCTCTCCTGTATGGGTTCTCATGTGTTGGGATAAGGTAGACTTGTAAGCTGCCCTGTACCCACACTCCCCACACATGTAGGGTTTCTCACCAGCGTTATCCAAGTTGACTTGTGCTGCCGCCTGATGTTGAGCATTGCTTGTTTTGCTGTCACAGTCGACCTGAAAAACTCCAATGGGAGACCCATCACAGCAGTTCTGACCAACTCCGGTGGGAGACCCTTGTTCTGCCGTTGCCATGTTTAGCCTAATGAAAAAATGAAGAAATTGTACTTAATTCTACAGATTAAGCGTTAAAAGCTGTCAATGATAAAGTTGGGTTCTTACAAAACAAGGTTTCAAGAGTTCTAATTTGACCAAGCTTTACAATTTCAACCTAATGTATTTGCCTCTACCAGGCTTTGGGAGGCGACTGGAAAGAGTAGAAATCGGCCAAAATTTTTGTAATGTACGCCTTATGCGATTCTTTACAATCCAGTTAACATTTCTACGTTATTCAACGCCCTCAAAAAAGGTCACTATGCCTGATGCAGCATGACGTACATGTAAGTGGCGAGGGTCAAACGTATGTTAGGTTTCGCCCCCCTCCCCCTTTAATTCTACGATATTCACATCCCGAAAATGCCCGCAAATTTTCGTCCTAGTACGATGCTTCTTTCACAGAAATCGTCCCAAGTTATTCCCCTCGACATCAGAATACTTTTCTGCCCGTTTCTAAGCCTTACCTGCTTCCTATGATGGTTTTTCTCGAATTCTTTTAATGTAAGTCCTTCTGTCGTCTCGTGAGGTCAGAGGTGAACGTGATCTGGGTGAAAGGTGAAGTTGTCTGCCTGATTACCCAAGTAGTACATTTGACGTCAGGTAGCACGTTACGCTTTCCTCATAATGTCAACGTTCTGCGTTTCAACCCGACCACCTTAATAACGTAACAAGCGTCAGACTTTTGTTTCTGATAAAATATGAAAGATAAAATTATAGGGAATGAATGTCAAGCCAAACTGTTTGGTCTGAATCTTGACTTCAGTGCTTTAGCATCAGTGAACGCCCACTGGGTGAAAGGTGAATTTCCCAGATATATATATAATACATGTGACAATAACATTATATTTTGCCGACGCTTTAGAACGTTTGTCAACGTTTCTTTTAGTAAATGATATGAAAAAAAACTAAAACACAAAAACGAGCATCAAAAAATGACGCTATAAGAAACAACAAGCAAACAAATAAACAAAATCTCTAAACTCCTTCCCTTCTGTCTAAATTACTACATTACCTTTTTGAAATAGTATAATGTTATTTTCGATACATAGAACTTGTAGGTATTACTGTAGACGTGAGAGTAGATGTTAGCTAGATATATAGTAACGTTACTGAAGAGTTTGCCATGCATTGTACCCGTTACAATTGCTGTGCAATAAAGATTGACTTGACTATATTTTCGATGCTGCGGTAAAAATAACGCCTGTTTCAAGGCCAAGTTTAGGCTTGGGCGCTCTGTGTAAAGGTAAAACGCGGTCAAACCACTCGCAATGTTGTTTTCTTGTGCTGTTGGCCTCAATCAGAGGTCGTTCACCCCGTCCCAAACTAGGTCATTGACCCCACCACCGCCGTCTGCATGTGCCGATTTGCATATGTACATTAGGCGAAACCATTTGCAAACGGGGAGTGCCCATTACAAACATTTTTCGTACGCTAACTTTGCTCCATTTCAAAAGAACAATTTAGCAATATGTGTGTTTAGTTTGCAGATTTTCGTATTTAGTACAGATATGTAGTTTCATTTTATCTGTATTTTTTAATTTTAAAAATAAATTTGTAGTCGAACCACCCCTTTTGGACGACATGTGTCAAAACACGTTTTACCAGACGAAATTGGGTCGCACGTCGCAGCGTCTACATTTTGAGCGACCCAAATACAGACAACGCAGCCGGAATCTGCGAGAAAACAGGACCCCAGACCTGTCTACGCACTGCAAGGTTGGTTATTCTGTAGTTTGTGTGAGGTTGTGGCGCACAGTTGGTCGTGTAGGGTGCCTGAACGTTCTAGTATGTGTTACCGGTGTGCCCCCCTCCCCCCCCCACACACACACCACATAGATGCTGCTTGTTTGTTAGCAGCTGAAATATTGTGGCGTCAAATGTCCGAAATTGTTACATGTATGTGTTTTTGTGCGTGTGGTCTTGACTGTTTGTATCCTTAGATGTGGTTGTGTGTGTGTGTGTGTGTGTCTCTGTGTGTGTGTGTGTGTGTGTGTGTGTGTTGTGTGTGTGTGTGTGAGTGCATGTGTGTGTGTCTGTGAGTGTGTGTGTGTGTGTGTGTGTGTGTGAGAGAGTGTGTGTGTAAGTGTATGTGTGTGTAAGTGTGCGTGTGTGTGTGTGTGTGTGTGAGAGAGTGTGTGTGTAAGTGTATGTGTGTGTAAGTGTGCGTGTGTGTGTGTGTGTGTGTGTGTGTGTGTGTAAGTGTATGTGTGTGTAAGTGTGTGTGTGTGTGTGTGTGTGTGACTGTCAGTTATGCATGCTAGTTGTAGTCTAATGGATGCAAGTGTTATGTTATTTCAAGGAGATTTAAACTTGGTTATGTGCCTTAATTTATAATTACATTTGTGTACTCTGTGTTTTATGAATCCAGGAAGAACAGATTAGATTTGATGTCTAATCTAATGGATATCTATTAAAACTTCAAACAGTGTGTGTGTGTATCAGCATGTATGTGTGTGTGTGTGTGTGTGTGTGTGTGTGTGCATGTGTGCGTGCTTGCGTGTGTGTTTGCATTCATGATGTGTTTCTGTGTGCGTGTATCTGTATGTCTGTGTGTGCCTGTGTCCGTGTATTTGTGTTTGAGTGCATTTCTGTGGTCCCAACATACATGTATACACAGGGAAGTCTATGGCCAGTATTTCTGTTCTTGTCTGGTACATTTGCAATAGGATTGTGGTAACAAGATGTATCGGCAGTATCCTTTTTTTTACGGTCACTTACGGTCAGTGTTGGAAAACTGATAGTAGTAGAATGTTTCGTCACTCACATCATGTCAGGTCTCGGAGCTAGAAAGGTTGTTCAGCTCAAAAAATAAATTATGTCCCTTGCAGGGGTGCACTCAAAATTAAGGCCTGGGGTCGGCAAGTTTTCAAAGTAAGGTATGTCTGATTTTTTGCTGCGTCTCGTTGTGTTGACACAGCATTACATGCCGCATGGTTGATTTAGTTGTGACATTAGATGAAAGTAGTACTGTATTAAAAGCCTTATATTAGGCTAACGCTACACAAACACACACCGCGCTACGCACCCCTGTACAATATAAACGTCAATTGACCGGCATTCATTGCGGTAAACAAACTGTGGAGTAATAATGGTATAGGTCCATTAAGGTGCAGTTTGAAAAAGTGGCCACCAGGAGGAGTAACTGTATCATGACAGCCAGCTCTGGTTGGGAACCTGCAGTTAGTATAGCCGCCACAAGGGGGCAGTAGTAGCAGACTGAAAGGCCAATGCAGATCTTCTGTAGGTTGAAAGCAAGGCAGTCAGAGATGGCAGACTTCAGCCCCTTACCCCCACACACAAGGCAGTCAGAGATGGCAGACTTCAGCCCCTTACCCCCACACACAAGGCAGTCAGAGATGGCAGACTTCAGCCCCTTACCCCCACACACAAGGCAGTCAGAGATGGCAGACTTCAGCTCCTTACCCATACTGCTTTAAAAGTCCCTTCTAGTCTGTAAAGCAATACTTCACACCAGTGTTCTAGCTAGCGCAAAGTAGCATAGGGCCCCCCTACGCTAAAATTTTCCCCCTATGCTAGATTTCCCCCCTCCCTACGCTATAATTTTGACCCCCTACGCTAAATTTTCAATACAGCATAGGGGCATTGAGACTATTTCTTTGTTCAAGAATGCCAGATCAAATGTGAAAAATTACCAATCAAGGATATATTGTATATACCTTAGAAATAACTTTTTTTCCCTTTGGGTATCCCTCAAATGGCCCCTTTTTTCGCTCAACTTTTTAAAAGCTCTGCCCCATCCCCCCTCTCGGTCGCTTTGCTCCCTTGACATGCGGCCAGTACCACTACGCTAAAATTAAATCCTAGCTAGAACCCTGCATACTGTAAATCACTTCATATAGCAAAATTTGGCAGTCTAAGAAAAATGGACACGTTGTCAGACCTACAGTATATATTGGCAGTGGTGGCAGGTGCAGAAGAAAGAAAGTCGGCAAATTATTTGTTCTGACTTCTGGGTAATAATAAATTCACGTTACAGAAGTAACCGCGAATAGGAAAGTGCATAACTCGCCCATATAAATTTAAAACATACAGATAAAAAATACACACAATGACAGGAATAAAAAAATACGTCAATAGTATACGTACAGTCGGGTAAAGTACTCTCCCTGGTGTTGAATAATAGCACTATGTTCCATTCCAAGTATAGTTTCATGAAACAGTTGCCTATCTGTATCTGTATCAGTATAGCCGGTATAACTGCCCTTCGGCATAACACACCAGCTTCGCAGGCACACGGCGCGGCGGCAGCTGGCTATATTACACCGATCGACTTGTTACACCTAACCATTGAACTTCTAGCTCTAGATGTTGTTTAAAGCTATCCGTTGACAATGCTACTGTACTTGGTGACAGCAAGTTCCACTCTGCGATAGTTTGGACGGTCAGACGTTCAGCTAGTATCCACTAGCTTTCATCAGTGACTAAGAGACCAGAGGGGAAATGCAGGTTTCATTTAAGTGTTTCTAGTCTAAAGTGAGCCTTAGTATAGTTTCATGAAACAGCTTCCCAGAACAGACTTGGTATGTTTCCAAACGACCCATAATCATCGTAACCTTGGCGATATCGTAACCTTGAC
The DNA here is from genome assembly GCF_001625305.1 of Branchiostoma belcheri. Classification (NCBI taxonomy): domain Eukaryota; kingdom Metazoa; phylum Chordata; class Leptocardii; order Amphioxiformes; family Branchiostomatidae; genus Branchiostoma; species Branchiostoma belcheri. The sequence goes on from NW_017802547.1 coordinate 1,014,657, forward strand.
AACCGCCGGGTTAGGTTCGATCTGACGACGGGTGTAATCCCATAATTCCCTCTGATCCGCGGTCCGTGCTTCCTGTTAGTTTAGCGGTGACCGATGGTGAGAAAGTTGCGGCGAGTTCTCCGCGAAAGGACCGAACGTCCGACATATACAGTCTGCCCCCTACGCGCACGCAATAAAATGTTAATCCCCGGTAATCGGGTTTCGGTAATCTGGTCAGGATTAAGGGATTATCCCATGTTTGACCGTGGTTGGATGGGCGGGGAGGTGTACAGACAGGTGCAGGGATTAGCCCCGGATTAGCCCCGGATTAATGGCTTATCCTGCCTTGGGGTAATAAATCTAACTCGTGCAGTTTGTGAGCGGGAGTTCGGATTCCGACGTACCAAAAGGACAGACAGTATCGTAGCCTCCACAGCATGCCAAAAACTGTGGGTTTGGGGGGTCTTCAGGGTCTTTGGGAGCTTTTATGTGCTATTTTCTGATTGCATATAAACAGCATAGCCGGCCTGGTTGAATTACACCCGTTTTTTAGAACTGGGCTAATCAGAAAACAGCCGAAGACCACCAAACCCACAGTTCTATAAGCTACATGTACCAGTTTATGAGAGGCAGTCCAGATTCCGACGTACCAAAAGGACAGACAGGATCTGTTTTCCGACCTCCCTGCTAGAAACTGATGTGTCATGTGAAGAATGAGAATTTTGTATTCCGTAAATAATTTTTACACCCTTACTGATACGAGCATGCATACTCGGAGAGTAAGTTTTGAAACTTACTGTCTGCCTGTTGGTCTGTCTGTTGGTCTGTCTGTCTGTCTGTCTATTGGTTGGTCGGTTTTTAAGTTTCATGGATACATTATAGTTTCATGTCTTAAATTCTGAAAATTATTTTGCGCCCTGTAACTGGATAAGCAATGAAAGCAGTGCGTTCTGTTATATCGTGTGTACATGAATACAATGTATGACATTTGCTGTCTTGTGTTTTCCAGGTGATCCTGCCCACCCCTTCGCACAACAATGGTAGTGGCCAGAATAACCAGACACATGTACCAGCGACTCCAACAGGTGAGAAACATTTGCATTTTCACTTTCAGGTTTCAGACTTTCAGTCTTAGATTTGATTTGATTTATTGAAATTGCAACAATGCAATACACGCGGAACAGAGGCAGCTGTTGCTGGTGTTGTGTCCCGCACATAGAAACAAATACTGGACAGACAATACTCATTTTCACTTAAATCTAGTGGGGAAAATCGGGTAAAGTGCCTTTCCCAAGGGCACAAGATCGGTGGCATGCCAGGACTCGAACCCAGGACCTCTTGATTCTGAGTCGCGCACGCTGCCGTTGCGCCACACGACCCCACATTTTGCCCTTCACTAACATATTACAACCATGTGTTTGACCTTCAGGCCCGTTCAAGGTCAGGAGAGCGGACGGCAGAGAGAGCAGACGTGTTGGTGAACCAGTCGGCGGTCCTCCTGACGCTTCTCGGGATCACGATCAGCTCCTTCAGCGTGCACAGGATGTCTTTCTCAAGACAGATCAAGAAGTGAGGATTCCTCAAGTCATGAACTTTGTTCTACAAGAGGTGAAGCCTTGTCTTCGGGACATGAGCTCTTTTCTTCGAGACACAAATTTTCTTCTAGACATGAACCCTCGTTTTCAAACGTTCAACACAAAATTCATGACATGAACTCTTTTTTTCAAGAGGTGAACTCTCATTTTCGAGACGTGAACTTTTTTCTTTGAGACATGAAACTTTAAAAGCACAAACCCTTTTCAAGATATGACCCCTTTCGTCAAGACATGAACCCTTGTTTTCAGACCTGTAACCTTTTCTTCAAGACATGAACCCTCTTCTTCCAAGACACAAATTTACTAGTATTTTCTTCAAGACATGGACTCACTTCTTTGACCTAAGCCCTCCAAGACATGAACCCTTTCCTCCAAGACATGAAGTTTTTCTTCAAGACAGGGCCCACAAGGTCTCCACTCCAGTTCTAAGAAATGAAATCTGCAGAAGAAGGACTGAGATGATGATGAGAATCACAGTGTTGCGTTATGTTGTACAGTAGGATAAACAGTTAAGGTGTATGTTATTGTATGTATGTATATATCATTAACACACAATGTAACATTATATATCAGCTTCACTGCCAGGATTAGAAGTGCTGAGAGTGAAAAAGGAAAGTTTCAAAATGAATATGAAGAAAAAATGGAAAGATTAGAAAGGCCATGGTGTCATGTGATTGGTCAGTCTGTAACCAATCAGTGGGTAGAAATCGGGTGTTGGGAAGTGAGGGTGTGAAAGGGGACGGTGGGGAAATGGGCGAATGACAGAATATGTGCATGAAAGGTTAGCAGAACGCCCATACATAGCCATATTGTACTGCAGCGAAAAGTCAGTTACAGTTGCATTGAAAGAAAATGTTTGTACATACACAGGAAAAGTTGCCCTCTACAAATATCAACTATTGAAAACCTGTACAGTATGTAGTGCTATTTATATTCACGTAAATGGAATAAATGCTGCTATATTCTTATGCTTCAGCCATGTTTTTATTTTATTTTCCAACACCCAGTTCGTCTCCCGTGCTCTATTCAGAGCATAGGGGTGGTGCCCATCTCCATTTCGTAGCCCTTGGGCGACACACAGTTGTGCAAGGCACTACAGCAGGGGGCTAGTCCGCTGGTAGTGCTGTGTGTTTGACCTTCCCACACTCTTTCTCATATGTGCTGAGTGCTAAGCAGAGAAAGAAGTGTGTACTATTTTTAAAGTCTTTGGTATGACCCGGCCGGGGTTTGAACTCACGACCTCCCGGTTACAAAGCGAGCACTCTACCAATTGAGGTATGCTTGGGGAGAGCCCTGACATATATGCTTGGAGATCACGGAAGTTTTTATTTTCCTCCCCCACCCTAGCCACCGTATCAGGCTTATAGAACTGGGGGTTTGGGGGTCTTTGGCTGTTTTCTGATTAGCCTCCGTAGCAGGCTTATAGAACTGGGGGTTTGGTGGTCTTCGGCTGTTTTCTGATTAGCCCAGTTCTAAAAACGGGGGTAATTCAACCAGGCCGGCTATGTTGTCTATATGCAATCAGAAAATAGCACATAAAAGCTCCCGAAGACCCCCAAAACCCCCAGTTTTTGGCGTGCTGTGGAGACTAGGACATCACGGAAGCCACCCCCCCCCCCTCCCGGGTCGGGGTCTGTTCGCTCCGCTGACGCTCCAGCAACCCGGTTGACACGTCATCCATCATGGCGGACACGGCTCACATTACCGCCGGCCGCCTTCTCGGGTTTCAGCAGGGCGGGGTAACCAGGGGCGACGGATCCGGATCACATGTTTGATCAAAAAGGACAGATGGGTGGATCTCTGGATCTCATGTTTGGTTAGAGACAGATCTGAAGATCAACTTCCGTGCCTTTAGAAATGCTACATTGTTTCCATTCTGCCCTAAATCAGCGCTGTAACAACTTCAAATCAGCGCTGTAACAACTTCAAATCAGCGCTGTAACAACTTCAAATCAGCGCTGTAACAACTTCAAATCAGCGCTGTAACAACTTCAAATCAGCGCTGTGACAACTTCAAATCAGCGCTGTGACAACTTCAAATCAGCACTGTGACAACCTCCACAGCTCGGTAACACCAATATAAATGCTAGTATATAAATGCTACATTGTTTCCATTTCGCCCTAAATCAGCATTGTAACAACTTCAATCAGCGCTATAACAACTTCCACACCACCAGAAATGCTACACTGTTTCCATTTCGCCCTAAATTAGCGCTGTAACAACTTAAAATCAAGTCCACAGCTCGCTTACACAATGAGAAAAGCTACATTGTTTCCATTTGGCCCTAATTCCCCCCCTAAATCAGCGGTGTAACAACTCCACAGCTCGCTTACACAATGAGAAAGGCAACATTGTTTCCATTTGGCCCTGTAACAGCTTCCCACACCGTTGAAAAGGCAACGTTGTTTCCATTTGGCCCTAAATCAGCGGTGTAACAACTTCAGGCCCACACATAACTCGGTGATCATCACCCCCCCTGACACGGTTTGCCCGGGTGCAGCGGGGTCGGGTTAATTGATTGTGTTTTAATAAATCAGCGCTGTGACAACTGAAATCAGCGCTGTGACAACTGAAATCAGCGCTGTGACAACTGAAATCAGCGCTGTGACAACTGAAATCAGCGCTGTAACAACTGAAACCTGTAACAACTTCTACAGCTCGGTAACACCAATAGAATCGCTACATTGTTTCCATTTGGCCCTAACCCATCTCTGTAACAGCTTCCAGCCCATCCATAACGCGCTGATCATCACCCCCCCCCCGACACGGTTTGCCCGGGTGCAGCGGGGTCGGGTTAATTGATTGTGTTTTAATAACCGTGCAATAATTGATGTCCCATAATTACACGCCGATCGATTCCCGATGGCACGGCCGGGCCGCGTGTCAGCCCCGGAACCTAATCACCTAGCCTCCACAGCACGCCAGAAACTGGGGGTTTTGTAGCCTGGGTTTTTTTGGGGTTTGGGGGGGTCTTTGGGAGCTTTTATGAACTGGGCTGATCGGGCCGGGTGTCAGCCGCGGAACCTAATCACCTAGCCTCCATAGCGCGCCAAAAACGGGGGGTTTTGTAGCCTGGGTTTTTTGGGGGTCTTTGGGAGCTTTTATGAACTGGGCTGATCGGGCCGCTTGTCAGCCGCGGAACCTAATCACCTAGCCTCAACAGCACGCCAAAATCTGGGGGTTTTGGGGGTCTTCAGGGTCTTTGGGAGCTTTTATGTGCTATTTTCTGATTGTATGTAGACAACATAGCCTACCCTCCAAGCAGAGGTTTGGGTGAGGAAAAAATCCCAGTGCAAAAGAGAAAACCCCGATAAAAAAGCATGAAGACATGCCAAAAATAACCCCAAACGCAAACCTCTGCTTGGAGAGTAAACATAGCCGACCTGAGTGAATTACCCCCGTTTTTTTGTATCAGAAAACAGCCGAAGACCGCCAAACCAAACCCCCAGTTTTATAAGCCTGCTACGGAGGCTAGGGCCGGGCCGCGTGTCAGCCCGGAAAACCTAATCACCCTCCCGCCGCCTGGCTCCTGCTACACGGTACCTCATCCGCTCTCCGATCTATCAACCCTCATTACTGCCATCATCCATTTCTCCATCCCTCCTTCCCTCTATCTTTGTTGTATTGCGGGGAGAAGTTGGAGAAGAAAATCGTAAAAGTCTTCCGCGGAAAGTTTCTCGGTTTTGGTTTCCGACAGGAGCGGACTTAATCATCGGCCGGTTTTTTTTTTCTGGAGAGCCCGATTAATCAGGAGAAACAGGTCGCCGCGCTTCTGACCCTTTCAAAAATTGAAAAGCGTAATATTCCGGCAGCCTCCGCCGCACTTATTATAACCAGGGAACGTTCATAACGCCTAGCCTCCGTAGCAGGCTTATAGAACTGGGGGTTTGGTGGTCTTCGGCTGTTTTCTGATTAGCCTCCGTAGCAGGCTTATAGAACTGGGGGTTTGGTGGTCTTCGGCTGTTTTCTGATTAGCCCAGTTCTAAAAAAACGGGGTAATTCAACCAGGCCGGCTATGTTCTCTATATGCAATCAGAAAATACCACATAAAAGATCCCAAAGACCATGAAGACCCCCCCCCCCAGTTTTTGGCATGCTATGGAATGGAGGCTACATAACGCGTGTTTTAGGCTTTTTATCTGGGTTTCTCTTTTTTGAACTGATGCACTCCTGTACCGTGTTGTGGACTTAAGAACTGATCACTTGTGGCTGTGCGTAACTGCCTTTTCTTACAGACAAGAGTACGTGCACCAGTACTGTATCTGCACCATTAGTGAGTTGTTACATGTATCTATCTGTGGCGTTAGTGAGTTGTTACACTGATGCCCTTCTGTACCGCGCTGTGGACTGTAGAAGTGATCACCTGCGATAGCTGTGCGCGCCTGCCTTTTTTTCAGACGAGCGTACATGTACTAGTATGTATCTGTGCCGGTAGTCAGTTGTTACATGTATCTATCTGTGGCGTTAGTGAGTTGTTACACTGATGCACTCCTGTACCGCGCTGTGGACTTTAGAACTGATCATCCCCGGTGCAGTGGCTGTGCGTGCCTGCATGCCTTACGAGCTAGCGTACATGTAGTGTACCGGTAGTGAGTTGTTCCATGTATCTATCCCTGGCGTTAGTGAGTTGTTACACTGATGCCCTCCTGTATAACGTGTGGACTTTACAACTGATCACCCCCGGTGCAGTGGCTGTGCGCGCCTGCCTTGCTGTTCCAGACTAGCGTACATACACTAGTACAGTACCTATCTGTGGCGTTAGTGAGTTGTTACACTGATGCCCTCCTGTATAACGTGTGGACTGTAGAAGTGATCACCCCCGGTGCAGTGGGAATTGGCGGATCCGGAGTAATCGGCAGGAGTTGCTCTTTTATGCCCCGAGAATGGAGTCAGCGAGCCGCCGGCGATATTACTCTTCTCGGGGCGACGGGCCCGGAAAATCACCCGGACGGACGGCCGATTTATTTCCGGGGGTGTAATCGCCGGTGTGAGGCTCAGAGCGGCTGTTTACGATGTCTAATCTGTCCGACAGGTGCGGGTTCACGGTGTTAGCCTCCAACAGGCTTCTGTGCAGGGTAAATAATGGTAGAAATCTGTATCTGCATCTGTATAGCCGGTATAACCGTCCTTCGGCGTAACACACCAGCTTCGCAGGCACGCGGCGCGGCGGCAGCTGGCTATATTACACCGATCGACTTGTTACACCTAACCCTTGGCACTGTTTAAAGCTATCTAATGACACTGCCCCTATAGCTACTGTACTTGGTGACAGCGAGTTCGCCGGTGTGAGCCTCAGAGCGGCTGTTTACGATGTCTAGCCTCTACCAGGCTTCGGGAGGCGGCTGGAAAGAGTAGAAGAGTAGAAAATGGTACAGATACAGTACTGTTACACGTACGCTTGTCTGGAATACTAGTAGCAGTGGCGCACAGACACAAGTGATCAGTTGTCAGCGCGGTACAGGAGTGCATCAGTTTGTAGAATGTCCTTGGTTTAACAACTCACTAACGCCATACATAGATAGATAATATCGGTGTGTACATGTGCTAGTACTACTAGATGCTAAGGATCACGTACTTCACAACATGGACAAGGGTAACCTCGTGGGGGCAGTATTCCTGGATCTAAAAAAGGCTTTCGACACAGTACACCACAGACTATTGCTAATGAAACTGTCATGGATAGGAATACAGGGTAAGGAGCTTCACTGGTTCTCAAACTACCTGTCAGACAGACAACAAATTGTTTCTCTGAATGGTATTCAATCAGATTACTTACCTGTTACACTGGGAGTGCCGCAGGGTTCCATATTGGGCCCTCTACTTTTCAATATATTCATAAATGACTTGCCTGAAGCTGTCACCACATGTAAGGTATGCCTATATGCGGACGACACAGCAATATTTTGTGCCAATAAGAATGCTAAACACATCGAGTCGACACTGAACGCTGAACTCACTGGTCTGGCCACCTGGTTCCAAACAAACCGCTTAACATTAAACATATCTAAGACTAAATGGATGCTTTTTGGTACGGCAAATAGGTTAAAACATACACCAACACTGGAACTCCAAATAGACCAGGAGATCATTGAACAGGTACTAACGTTTAAATACCTGGGTGTCAACCTCGACTGCCACTTAAACTTTAACGAACATGTGGATAAAATGTGCAGTAAAGTATCTCAGAGAATTGGACTACTTGGTAGACTTAGACCCTGCCTCACTATCAATATTGCTGACAAGTTATATAAAACAATGATTCTGCCTATACTCGACTACTGCGACATAGTGTGGGGGAGCTGTGGGGCCACTAAACTACAACAACTACAGATACTACAGAACAGAGCAGCTCGAGTGGTGCTTCAACGCAGACTACGTGACTGCAGCACTGAGAGCCTCCACCAGACACTGAACTGGAAGTACCTGGTCGATAGAAGATTTGAACACACTTGTGTGATGGTATTTAAATGTTTGAATGGCCTGACTCCAACTTACCTATCTTCTACTTTCTGCCATAATTACCATCTTCATACTTATAACACAAGACAGACTACTAAGCTACATTTACCTAATTACACTAGCACAGCAGGTCAGCGAACATTTGCTTACACAGGTACAAGTTCTTTCAACAAACTGCCGGCAGACATAAGACAGATCCCAACCCTGAAACGCTTCAAGGCAGCTGTTAAACAGACCTCTGACCTCCACTGATTCAATGATTTGTATATTTTTGTTCAGTTGTTTATATGTTTATATATGTTAACTTTTCAGTTATACTGATTTTCAGTTATACTGATTTCTGTTAACTTTAATTTGTTACTTGATTGTATAATTTACTTTTATACAATTTGCTTTATGTTATGTTATATTTGTTTGTGACCCTGGGCCCTCTTGAAAATCAGCAATATTATGCTGTAGAGGCTACCCAGGTGTTTACAAGATGAAATAAATAAATAAATAAATAAATAAGTACAGACACATGTACAGACACAAGTGATCAGTTCTAAAGTCCACAACACGATACAGGAGGCATCAGTGTAACAACGCTAACTAGCGCCATAGATAGATGCATGGAACAACTCACTAATGGTACAGATACAGTGCTGTAATACATGTAAAATGAGATATAAAAATCGGACGTTGTGCTAATTCAGTACCAAGGACAGCCACCACTGGGCCCAAAATCTTATCATTTCTTCCATGTGTCAAGACATAACAACACACCAATTTCCATGATAATCTGCCCAAAGCTTCTTGAGTTATCGTGCTAAACCAAACCCAAACAAACATACATGCATCCAAACAAACCCTACCAAAAACACAACATTCTATGAGAACGTATTGAGGCTGAACAACGTCAGAAAGTAGATATTTGGGGGCTACATATTTGCTATCATATAAAACTGCATCCAAATGTACATACATACAAACAAACGCTACCAAAAATACAACATTCTATGAGAAGGTATTGAGTATAAACAATGCCAGAAAGTATATATTTACGGGTTACATATTTGTTATGATATGATTTTATTATGCATAGCCATTTCCACATAGGAAGCAACTTGCTTCCAGGTTGTCAGATATAATTCTACGTCATCCAAAAGTGCATACATACATACAAACAAACGCTACCACAAATACAACATTCTATGGGAGGCTAAACAACGTCAGAAAGTATACATTTGCTATCATATGACTTTATTATTCCTAGCCATTTCATAGCCACAGGAAGCAACTTGCTTCCAGGTTGTCAGATATAGTTGCACGTCACTTATAAGAAGCCAGATCTCATTTTTCTGGGCGAGTCTGTGAAACCTCCCCGAGCGCACCGGTGTCACGCGCGCAGAGATATTTATTTGGCCTGCTCATCTGCGGTGGCAAGTTTGTGTTTTTTTTACGGCTCGGCCCGAGAAGCAATTTTCTCCGGGAGTTCGCCTCGGTCACATATAACGGCAGATTACCGCCTGATTGTCGGCGGATTGGGGCTGAGATGTAACATTTAAATCGTCACTTTCAAACGGTACTTTGGCGGAAAATGACAGCTAAGAGCTCGGCGGATTGCGGGCATTAGCGAGCGGAATGAGCGCCCAGATTGAAACATATGTAACGCTTAGCGAAGTGGCAAACGACGCGTCGATTCCTCGCTAATATCGCGGGAATTACTCCGACCTTGCGAGCCCCGGAATCGCTACGCGGTGAAATCTGCGCCCGGTGACAGTAATTGTAACTGATCCGCAATTATCTCCGCGATTCTGTCGCCGTTACGGAGTGATAATTGGACTTCTGCAGGCCATCTCGAGCGGTTAGGTTTACAAATGTGCTCTCATCGCGCAGAGTGCGGTTAAACCGAGCGGTTTGACACCCGGTACGGATAATCAGAGTGATTAAGGCGCGCGCAGAGGTCGTGTCGACAATCACGGGAAAAACTTTCTCTTAGTTACAGTCATCAAACTCCAGCCTCGTTTCTTAACCTCTCAAGGAGCTATTTTTTTATTTATTCCAACATTTCATGACTAAACATGGCGACGGCACACTCAACACCGTGCACTCATGTTAAAATATCAACTTATTCTATACCACCACCAACACAGGACAGGTACAAATGCAGTACAAATACAGTACAAATAAAGGACAGGACAATACTCGAGCGGTTAGGTTTACAAATGCGCTCTCATCGCGCAGAGTGCGGTTAAACCGAGCGGTTTGACACCCGGTACGGATAATCACTTCGGTACGGCGCGCGCAGAGGTCGTGTCGACAATCACGGGAAAAACTTCTCCTGCAGTCATCAAAACTCTTCAGCATCATTGCTTAACCTGTACCTTAAGTACTTCTCAGTACTACCTTCAGCACACTGAAGTAGCTATTTGTCCACCAATACTAGGAGCCTGGAGAAGGTCTACAGGAAAGATGGCTAGTGGGAAAACGGAAAAAGACAACACAGAGGGACAGAGAGACAATCACGGGAAAAACTTCTCTCACAGTCATCAAATCTCTTCCGCATCATTTCTTAACCTTTACCTTTAGTACACTGAAGTAGCTACTGATTCCAGGGAAGCTTCGTCCTAGAATGCTTCCCAAATAGGTACAACCTTAAACGTGAACCAGTCAGAACTACCCTGAGGAAGGTGACAGACGGTCACCAAAACGTCGGCTGAATAAAAGACTTGGTTGTGTAAAAAGAGCCTCTTTACTCAAACCTGATGAAACTATTCACGGAAATAACAGATGTTTTAGCAATGATGCATGTTTTCAGTTTGAACGAGATCTAAACATCGGATGTTCTGCTAATTCAGTACCAAGGACAGCCACCATTGGGCCAAAAATCTTATCATTTCTTCCAATTGTCAAAACATAACAACACACCAAGTTTCATGATAATCCGCCCAAAGCTGCTTTGAGTTATCGTGCTAAACCACATCCAAACATACATACATAGCCTCTACCAGGCACCGCGGATCGCTGGAAAAATAGTAGAAATTGGCCGAAATAAAGGAATAGTATACAAGAGAAGATCCAGGGCCATAGAAACTCTAATTTGCGCCCCACGGGTCAATTTCTACTATTTTTCCAGCGATCCGCGGTGCCTGGTAGAGGCTAATACATACATACATACATCCAAACAAACCCTACCAAAAACATAACATTCTAGTGGAAGGTATTGAGGCTTAACAACGTCAAAATGTCACAATTTACGGGCGTGGTTGTGTAAAAAGAGTCTCTTTACTTAACATCTGTTATTTCTTCATTTTTTTAAATCCAGGTCTCTTCTTATTGTGGTGGTGGATGAATATGTAAGCTTGTGACCGTTCGACCCTGCCTCGGGACCTCATGTACCCGGAGTTTGAATCCCGGCTGTTGTCGCTCACCCGACATGACATGCACGCTACTGGAAAGGGTCGCAGTCCTTAGGGTGGTAAGTTGTCTCCGCTGTTTATTGTCACTTGTCAAAAGCAGAAGTTGACGTTCGAAGAGTTTAAAACATGCATGGAGTATGATATATCATGATCACATTGACAACACAGACACAAACAGGCATACTCGGGCGCACACACAAACACACACACACAAACACACACACACACACACACACACACACACACACACACACACACACACACACACACACACACACACACACACACACACTGTCTCTCTGTCCCTCTGTCTCTTTCTCCCTCACCCTCTCTCTCCCCATCTCTGTCCCTCTCTGTCCCTCTCTCTGTCCCTCTCTCTCCCTCTTTCACACTCTCTCTCTCTCTCCCTCTCACCCTCTGTCTCTCACACTCACTCTCTCTCACACACTCTCAATCTCTCTCTCTCCCTCCCTCTCCCTCCCTCTCTCCCTCCCTCTCTCCCCTCTATCTTTCTATCTCTCTGTCTATCCGTCTGTCTCTCTCTCTTTCTCACGTGTCCCGTACAGAGAGAAAGAGAGAGAAAGAGTACATGTACGCACACACACACAGAGGCTCGCAGGGAAAGAGAGAGAAAGAGACAGAAAGAGTACATGTACACACAAACACACACACTGTCGTATGTACACCCGCGGCCCGTCCCGTGCGAATGTAGGCCGATATCCCGCGCTATTACGTGGGTGTCGCCGCGTCACCCCGGCTGATTGGAGTTGACCCCGTGTCTCCGCGCGACTCGCACTAATCACAGCCCGATAACACAACCTGATGCTCGTAGCCTCGCACCCAGCCCTCTCAGGCTACCGATAACACAACCTGATGCTTATAGCCTCGCTCCAAGGCCGCTTAGGTTCCTCATAACATCGCCTGATGCTCGTGCTCCGCAAGCCAAGATCTGGGATTACTATTCGACCGCCACGGTTCATAGGCGAACGCATTTTTTTATTTCATTTTTTTCTTGATGGGGTCGGTTTCAATTACTTCCCCCACAGGACGACAATACTTAGACAAGGTCTAGCATGCCAGGAAAGGCCTATGCTTATGGATATTTAAGCCGCATTGGTAGGACTTATAAGGGGATTATCCGAACATATCAAGGCTTAAATATCAGTAAGTCCATTTGCCTCACTTGTCCAATTTTCCATGTTTTCAGTAGCTTCAAACAAACAGCCTGTAGCCTCAGTCTTCCGAAGAAGCCTGTTGGAGACTACCAGCTCGGGCACTAATCGCTTCCCGCTGACAGCTTCTCGCGAAAACTACAGGCGCAATTTTTAATCCGATTCATTCCAATCTGCGCCTTCACAACCAATTCATTTCCCCCGCGGTCCCGCCCTCCAGCGCGAGCCCTGCGCCCCTCTCGGCGTAAATTACTTCATCTCCTCGTAATAAATCTTCAATTAGCTCCCAATCAGCCGTGATTACGCTGCTGCTTTCTCCCGAGCGGGCCTGGCCTTCTCCACACACACGCAATTAACTCCTAACTTCTTATTAATTGCGGATGTAATCAGGCCTGCCACAATGAGGCATTCCCCGCTCCGCGAGTTTCATTAAGCCTTTAGTATTCTCCCCCCGCGTGTCGTGTTCCTCTCGCAGGTTATTACGCCGAATTAATTAGGACCTTTTATCCCCTTTGTCAATCTCAACGGCTTCGCATCGATTCCCAACCAGGAGATGTATTAGCGTAATAAGATGCAAGCGTTCACCCCGCGATATTGCAATACGGCGACCAAAAATTAATTTGCACCGCAGGTACTGTATTAATTTTCATTTCTGGGAAATTGCGGGTCTAGGGTGACGGCCCGCTCGCGATCCATCATTTCTCGTTGGCAGGTTTCTGGTATTAATAACGACGGTTTTCTGTTAGCGGGTTCTGCTAGGGCAGGCTACGGGAATGGGCCGGTTCCGGGAACGGACGGTTACCAGAATGGGTGGTTACGGGAATGTGGGAAGGTTCTGGGAAGGGATGGATCCGGGAATGGGAAGGTTTCTGGTATTAATAACGACGGTTTTCTGTTAGCGGGTTCTGCTAGGGCAGGCTCCGGGAATGGGACTGTTCCGGGAACGGACGGTTCCGGGAATGGGTGGCTACGGAATGGGACAGTTCTGGGAACGGGAAGGTTCTGCGAAGGGATGGATCCGGGAATGCGAAGGTTTCTGGTATTGATAACGACGATTTTCTGTTAGCGGGTTCTGCTAGGGCAGGCTACGGGAATGGGTCGGTTCCGGGAACGGACGGCTACGGGAATGGGAAGGTTCCGGGAATTGGAAAGGTTATAGGTTCTGTTTGGAAGGTTCTGTCTTATTACCGCTACTTCTAATATTACCTACCAGAGCAGGTCAGTGTTCTAACGTCTTGCTACTGTGAGATAACTCTGACCGAAGCTCTAGCTGTTCGACCGCTCCGAAAGTTGGTCCGTCCTTGCTGCTGAACAGACCGTCTGGTGTAAGTGCGGAGGGAAGACCAGTCCCATGTAATATTAATTACCGCTACCATGTACTCCTTATACAATCCAATACATCAGGTTAGTTTACAGACGTCTTGTTACTTTGGGATCTTCATACAAGCAATATGAAACTGTCGTAAAAAGACACACAGGTTCAGATACCAGTGTTTTAAAATGTTGCCCATCAAGTTTGAACAAATGACCTTCCAAGTAAAAAATTACCAAAGTGGACAATGCAAACCCCCGAGTTCTTAACTTTTATCGACGAAGGTGTATAAGAATAGCAAACTGGATTAAAGTTTGTTGTGTTAAGTAATAGGTTCAGATAGTACCAGTCTTTTAAAATGCTGTCCGTCAAGTTCGAACAAATGACCTTCCAAACAAAAAAATGGACACTGAGTTCTTGACAATTTATCAATATGGCGGTTTGATGAATCGGCCCCGCCCCGTGGTGTTATGGGTAATATCGCGGCACGTCATTACCGGTCTAATATCGGCGTTATATGACCGCTTCCCGGACACAATATGCTGACCTTTGCCCTCTCGCGTTGGGCCATTGCCTCGCTGATGGTCCATATGGGGTCGCCGCATTAATTTCTTTTTTTTCTCTCTCTTTTTTTAATGAATGAATAAAAGACTTTATGACTACTTATTGTCCCAAAGGGGAGAGTACAGCTAGTTTTGATACGAAACTAACACACGTACAAACATGTAAAACAAAGAATACTATCGAGTGCGGTCGTGTGGCGCAACGGCAGCGTGCGCGACTCGGAATCAAGAAGTCCCGGGTTCGAGTCCTGACATGCCACCGATCTTGTGTCCTTGGGAAAGGCACTTTACACGACTTTCTGCACTAGACTCAAGTGAAAATGAGAATTGTCTGTCCAGTATTCGTTTCTATGTGCGGGACACAACACCAGCAACAGCTGCCTCTGTTCTGCGTGTATTGTATTGTTGCAATTCTAATAAAATCAAAAATCAAATCAAATCAAATCAAAACAAGGCGTCGTACAAAGACCGCCCTTTCTTGCTGCCTCCTACCTGTCAACACGAAGGAACAGATGAGTTAATCTGCACACGGCACCATTTGTCTGCACACCGCACCAATAAACACGTGTCCAGGTGGCCTCTTTACCCGGGGTCATGGAAGGTCATCTATTACAAATCGTCCACACACTTATTCTTGTCATACAAACCGTGTGGAGTTTAAAGTTAAAACTTTTGATCCAAAACAAAGAAATCTCTCACCTAGAGCTTTCGACCAGTCACTCTGGTCTTCCTCAGTAGACTGACCCAGTGAGGCTTGTCACTGAGTAACTGGTCGAAAGCTCTAGGTGAGAGATTTCTAAGTTTTAACTTTAAACATGTAACTACCAACACAGATGAACTTTCATAATAGTACAACTGTGTGGAGTTTTGCAAAGTCTACAAGAAGCCAAACTTGACTTCATAAAGGCCGCTTATCATCTATCTGAAATTGCACCGGCCAGGCTAGCACCAGACACGGTCCTGGATGGCTCATAGTTACTGTGGAACTGGATGTCATCGCTTTTGAATACGATACTCTGTAAAAGTTTTTTACAGAGAAACTCGGTCCGTCCTTGGTGCTGAACAGACCGTCTGTTGTAAGTACGGAGAGAAACCCTGTCGTGTACTCCTTATATAACCTTAAACCTACTCTACCAGGTCAGTCTACTAACACCTTTTGCTAAAGTGAGATCATAAGTTTCCTGCGAACAATATCTAGTACTCTGGCCGGTCCTCTAACTGTTCGATCTGGCACCAAAACTCGGTCTGTCCTTGGTCTGAACAGACCGTCTAGTGTAAGTACGAAGAGGAAACCTGCCTGTACTCTTTATACTGCATAAACCCAACTATAGACGGTATAATAGACCAAGTCAGTCTTTCTACTGTGACTTTTCTCTGAATAACATCTAGTACTCTGTCCGAAGCTCTAAGTCTTCGACCGCTCCGAAAGTTGTTCGTGCCCCCCCTCCCTCCGTCCATCCATCTATAACCGAAGATAGATTGCCGGGTTCACCAGAAAGCGTTCGACACCGTTAACAGCCGGCTACTCGCTTTGTGACACTGTAATCAAGGTCTGAGTCCGCGCTAGATAATTTTTTACGAACAATATCTAGTACTCAGACCGAAGCTTTAGCTGTTCGACCCCGCTCCGAAAGTTGTTCGCACCCCCCCCTCCGTCCGTCCATCTATAAGTAAAATAACCGAAGACAGATGACCGGGTTCACACGGAAGCGTTAAACAGCCGGCTACTCGCTTTGTGACACTGTAATTACTGCCTGAGTCCGCGCTAACGTGTTGCTACTGCAGGATTTTCCTGCGAAAAATATCTAGTACTCTGACCGAACTTCGGTGCTTGGTGCTGAACAGACCGTCTCTTGTAAGCGCGGAGAGAAAACCTGTATAATAGACCAAGTCAGTCTTGCTTCTGACATTTTCCTTTGAAAAATATCTAGTACCGAAGCTTTAGCTGTTCGACCTGGCTAGGAAAGTTGTTCGTGCCTCCGTCTGTCCATCTATAACCGAAGATAAATGATCCGGTTCACCAGAAAGCGTTCGACACAGTTAACAGCCGGCTACCCGCTTTGTGACACTGTAATTACTGCCTGAGTCCGCGCTAACGTGTTGCTAATGTCTCCCCGCGCGCCTGTAAGCACCGCCGGACGCTAATGCCGCTCTCATTACTCCCGAGTTTCCGCGCTAAAATCACGACAATCGATCCACAAAAACCCACCGTTATTGAACCATTATCACCTTCCGGGCGCTAGGCATGCCGGGACGGATCAAGGTTGTTATGGAAAAAGTACTTTGACTTAATTTACTTTGACTAAAGAACCCTTGACAAGTGTTGAATGCGATGACTACCTTTCCGACGCTTTTTAACACCAAAAATACCACAATTCTTCGACTCCAATTACAGCAATGCTTTTTAGCCAGATGCAGGGCATGCTGGAACGACTAAATATCGTTAAATAAAAGAAGCACTTTTACTCAATTTTGAGACAGAAGAACTCTTGATAAGTTCAACTTCTGAATTAAATATCTCTACTTTACTATTCCGGAGTTTCCGCGCTAAAATCACGACAATCGATCTACAAAAACCACCGTTATTGTACCATTATCACCTTCCAGGCGCTAGGCATGCCGGGAGTTAGTGAAAGTACTTTCACTCCACTCAATTTTGGGACATTAGAATCCTTGTCAAGTGTTGTATGAGGTGACTACCTTTCCGACGCTTTTCGACACACAAATGTGTTCGTGTGGCGTCAGGTGTTGTAGTGGTTAGAGCGATCGACTATGAAGCGGGAGACCCGGGTTAGATTCCGAGTTGTACCCGAGACATGTCTGAACATGCGCCCCGACGTTGTGCCCTTGGGAAAGGCACTTTACACGACTTTCCTCACTCCACCCAGGTGTGAATGGGTACCTAACTTCGGTTGGGGAAAGTCGCCGAGGTCACCTTGTGGCGCCGAATGGCAGCCGCACAGACCCTTGCGGCAGTTCCACAGAAAATCTGTGGAGCAAATATGTGTGTCGTGTATTATTTTATTGCTGTGATTTTTATTGATTATTATAGACAGTAGGACTCTTTTTTGCCGAATTCTACTATCCAAACTCCCTTAGGATGGCCCGATGTAGGCTAGACAGTCTGATTGAGTTTGTTCTTCGCTAGCGCAGTACTTTTTGTAGACTGACCAAAACCTAATCTTTTGGCCATAAAGTTGCGATGGGACCTGCTACCAATTAAATCCTGGCCGATATTGAGTGGAAATGTGTTTTCGCGGTTATAATCTGATATGATGTGACATGCCATGACCCGTACACTTGTGGTAGCGTGCCGGGTTTGGTCTGGTGGCTTTTATGGCGAAATGATCTGACCACTAGGAACAATACAACATCCTAACCACGAGTCTAGAGTTCATATGAAGTCACTTGTACTGTATTGTATATGTATAGACTTTCGGCTATACATATACATATACAGTAGCTTCGCAGGCACGCGGCGTGGCGGCAGCTGGCTACATCACACCGATCGACTTGTTACACATAACCCTTGAACATCTAACTCTAGACACTGTTTAAAGCTATCTAATGATAATGCCCCTACTGTACTTGGTGACGGTGAGTTCCACTCTGCGATGGTTCTAGGAAAGAATGATTCAACCTAGTGAAAACCATTATTACTCCATAATCGGAGTTTATCCTGTACCATTTGTACCGATGTAACAACTCCAAGTTTGATGTCAGGTTTTAGCAGAAACCCCTGACATGTTCACCCTTGGTCTGTGTGTGATTCTAGTTTGCTGCCTCGACGCCACAGCTCAACCGGTTATCATACCCATCAAACGATTATTACTCCATAATCGTAGTTTATCCTGAACAATTTGTAACGGTTAAGTCTAATGTCAGGCTCCTAGGGTCTGCGTAGTTCCGTGAGTCTAGTACTAGCTGACCGCCAGCCGCTAAAGTTCAACCTCGTGAAAGCGATTATTATTACCTTCGCCAAGAAGGTTATGTTTTCAGGGGCGTTCGTGTATGTGTGTGTGTGTGTGTGTGTCTGTCAACACGATAACTTGAGAAGGTCTTGATGGATTGTCTTGATACTTGGTAGGTGGGTAGGTCTTGATGAGACCTCAAAATGATTAGATTTTGGGCCACCTGGCGGCTTGTCATGGTACTGCAGCAGAACTTCCGGTTTTGATATCTCATGATCCAGACATGCTAGGGTGACGAAATTTAGATGGTAGATAGCTCTTGTGCTGGGGATAAAGTGACATGAGTTTGAGCCCCCTACTTGCTTGCTCTAGAACTGCAGGGGGTTTAATGGACAAATGTTTAAAGGGGGATAACTCAAGAACCGATTGATGGATCATCGTGATTTTTGATATGTAGGTAGCTTGAGTGATGCTTGACATAATGATATTACAGTTATGCAAATATGGATGTAATTTGCATTATTAATGAGGAAATTCTATTTATCAGCTGCATTCCATAATAGGAAGTTCAAGCTTGTGACATATGTTATTAAGAATGAGAGAAACACAGGCAGATATCGATTATGCAAATGAAGACTTAATTTGCATAATTAATGAGAAAATATTATAATTGCATAGTGGTAACTGCCTGGAATTTTATACTTGGGGTGTTTGAAAGTTAAGTTAAGGTGAACATAATTAAACATAACTTATTCAAATAAGGACCTCATTTGCATAATTAATTAGAAAATTTCATCATGGCATTCTTTGTTAAAGTAAGACAGTCTTTTGGTGGAGAACATGATCAACATATATAATTCATGCAATTGAGGATCCTATTTGCATAATTAGGGGGATTAATATAAAATTTCTTAATCATAAAAGCTAACATCATTTGGCGAAGGTATGAGATCGTGGAACTCTAGTTTCATAATCGGATTCTTATGTTAACGTTTGTTTTGTATACTTAATATCTTTGTGTCGGTTCCAGAAGCACCAGGTACAGTGAATGCCCCTGGTGTAAGAAACATGCACCTTTTCGGCCGAGTGGTTAGAGCGTCTGCATGTGGACTGATGCCCGGTTTTGGTAGTGGGTTCGAACCCCGGCCCGGGACCAGTGGTTTTTTATCTGTTTCTCGCTCGCCCCTGTTTCTTGCTTGTTGGCCGCCGTACGAGTTGAACCTGATGAAAGCGATGATGCCTCCATAATCTATGCCATTCCGGCCGGTCCGGGCTCTCTCAGAGCGGCCATCAACCCGCCGTCATTACCGCCGAGTTTTGTGTCAAAATTAGACCACAGAATCCAATATTTGCCTCCAATAAACTCGCCCCCAGAGCCCAGCCTGAGACAATGTTGCCCATTTTTCATTGTCGCGGGTTCAGGGCTTGGTGAGACCCCGTGTAGATTACAAGTCGATTAAGGGATGTTGGTCAATTTCGGCTCGGAGGGGGGCCGATCAATTCTAACGGCCGGACGTTCGCGAGGAAATTATACTCGCCAAGCAGAGGTTTGGCTTGGATCGCACACGGTTTCAAACTAACAATCAGCCACCCAAAACTATACTTCGTTATCTGGAGGTACTAACACCTCGAAGTCTCATCGCTTCTTCAAGTTCAAGCCCAGATCGCTATTCCTGGAACATCTGCAGTTTGTATATCGCCAGAGAAGCCTGTTGACCGAGGTAATTGGTGTATCAATGACTAAAGAAGCCATTTTAAACACCTGCAGTTCTAGACAAAAGGGGAGGGGATAAGTGACCACAGAAGCCTGGGGAGCGAGACAATAGGTGTAGATGACGAGGGAAGCCCGCAAACTTTAGAACTAACCGCACCTGAAACGCCTGCAGTTCGAGACAATACAAACTGTTAGGTGTGTATATGTGTCCAGAGAAGCCTGGAGACTGAGGTAATTGGTGTATATGTGACGAGAAGCCATTTACATGTACAACGCCTGCAGTTCTAGACAATAAGAAAAATATCATCTTTGAGACGCAATCGGTCGGAGCAAGGACATTATAACAGACAGTTGGCTGAGAAGCCTTCTAACTTTCCGACATTCTTGTGTCCCTTTTCTTCTGCAAATCCGCGCAGCGTCCGGGGAGCATCCGACACAAAGCCGTCGGCGGATCAAGGCTGTGATCTGAAGAGGGATAATGTTCCCTCCCGGCGGATTATACGGGATAATCTCATCTGGAGCTGAATGGGTGCAAAACGCTCCAGTAAACAGCTCGCCTTTTCCTGCCGCCGCTCTAGGCTACCTTCTGTATCTGTATCTGTATCTGTATAGCCGGTATAACTATAACCGCCCCTCGGCGCAACACACCAGCTTCGCAGGCACGCGGCGCGTGTAACAAGTCGAACGACTTGTTACACTCAATCTTTGCACATTTAGCTGCAGGAGTTGTTCAAAAGCAACCCCTGCAACTAAATGTGCAAAGAGGCATCATCACTAGATCTAGTGATGATGCCCCTACTTGGTGACAGCAAGGACATTATACACAAGTTCCACTCTGCGATAGTTCTAGGAAAGAATGAATTCTTGAACACCTCAATTCTTGGTTGATAACTCTGGTACTTGAAGGCATGGCTATTTCTTGTTCTCTTCTGGGCTGGTATTAGGTACTTAGTGGTTGGGACTTCCACCAGTTTATTAGTCATTTTGTACATCATTCATGCATAGTCCGGACATTTTTCTTCTGTCTTCCAGTGACACCCACTCAAAATCTTAGCCTGGATGTCAGTGCCATTCTAAGATTTTTGAACCACGGAAAAGGTGTAAATGAGCGCGTTATCTTTGCTGTTAGTTGACGGGTGTTTGCGGCGAGCTAAGTAATTATTGACCAGTAATTATCCTATTAAAACCATCGCCTGTTGATGACAGAACCGGGCCTGCATGGTCCCGCCCTAAAGTTTGCGTAGCCTCTACCAGGCTTGGGGAGGCGGCTGGAAAGAGTAGAAATCGGCCAAATAGAGAGATAAGCATGCCAGGGGAGTTTGTCCGATGAGAGAACAGTTGGGGTGCGGCGAAATATTCTCACAACGGACAAACTCCCTTGGCATGCTTATCTCTCTATTTGGCCGATTTCTACTCTTTCCAGCTGCCTCCCGAAGCCTGGTAGAGGCTAAAGTTTGCGGGCTTCTCTCGTCATCTACACCGACTGTCTGGGTCCCCAGGCTTCTGCGGCCACTTATACAGCTATTGTCTCGCTCTTCAGGCGTTTCAAAGGGCTCCTCCCGTCATCTACACCTACTGTCTGGGTCCCCAGGCTTCTGCGGTACTTATACAGCTATTGTCTCGCTCTTCAGGCGTTTCAAAGGGCCTCCGTCGTCATCTACACCTATTGTCTCGCTCCACAGGCTTCTCTGGACACATACACAACAATTGTCTAGAACTGCCGGCGTTTAAAATGGCTTCTTTAGTCACTGATATTCATAAACACCAATTATCTCGGTCAACAGGCTTCTCTGGCGATATACAAACTGCAGGTGTTCCAGGTGCGGTTAGTTCTGAAGTTTGTGTGCTTCAGAAGTTCTCCGCCGTCTTGTACACCTATTGTCTCGGTCTCCAGGCTTCTCCGGATACATTTAGACTTACTGACTCGGAGCGCAGGCACAGCCAGAAACAGTCATGTCTTCAAATATCAGAGTTATCAACCAAGAATTGAAGTGTTCAAAAACTCGTATTTCTCCAGAACTATCGTAGACTGGAACTCGTTGCCACCAGGCACAGTTGGGGCATCATCACTAGAAAGCTTTAAACAACTCCTGCAATCAAATGTGCAAAGATTGAGTGTAACAAGCCGTTCGGTGTAATGTAGCTAGCTGCCAACGCGCCGCATGCCTGCGAAACTGATGTGTTACGCCGAAGGGCGGTTATACCGGCTATACAGATACAGATACAGATTTTCAAGGGCCCTTGTTAAGTTTGTAGTAATGTTTCCTGTTAGTTGACGGGTGTTTGCGGCGAGCTGAGTAATTATTGACCGGTAATTATCCTGTTAAAACGATCGCCTGTTGATGAGTCGAGCATGGACCCGCCCTACTTGTCTACTCTCCAAGCAGAGGTTTGGGCTTTATTTAGGCGTGTTTTTATTAGGCTTTTTATCAGGCTTTCTTTTCTGCACTGCTTGGAGAGTATTCCCGGGTATCTACCAGGCTTCGGGAGGCGGCTGGAAAGAGTTGGCATTTTCCAAATAGAGAGAGAACATGCCGTGGGATGGTCAGGTAAAGAGTACTCTCCGGAGGTTTGGGTTTTGGGTTATATTTGGCGTGTTTTAAAACTTTTTATCGGGGTTTCTTTTTTGCATTGGAATGTTTCTTTCAAATTCCAGTGCAAAAAAAGAAACCCCGGTAAAAAAGTCTAAAAACACGCCAAAAATACCCCCAAACCCAAACCTCTGCTTGGAGAGTACAACCCTCCCCCAGTTTCGCACCTCCCATTTGGGTATTTCTCCGTTTGGCGTTCGGCGCTCTGCAAACTCCGCAAAGCCTTTACTGATCGGACAAAGATACAGGTTCTATTTAGAGAGCGGTCGGGAAAGTTTGATTTAGTCGGGCCTGCGTCCGCCTCTGTCGTTAGACCACTGAAATGCCGATCCCTGAAACCTTTGTGCGTCTGTCAGAGGTGAAAAAGTCGCCGCCGGTATCAAGGAGCTTTCTGCTGCTATCGAACCTTTTGTAGTGGCGTTTAGTCATGTTTAATAGTAAGCCGCTTGAGTTCTGACTAGTAGCCGGTCGTGTGTGGACTTCTGTACACACGGAACCGCTCCTCAAAAAAACGAAATATTTGTCTCAGAGCGATTTTATAGCCCCTACCGTGCTCCTCAGTTTGCAGGAAAAATTATCCCCTTAATTATTTGGCTAAATTTGACTATAGTATTTTTCAGCGCTAGTTAGCCTGGTGGGGACTACTAGTAACTCAGAATTCTCTCTTCCCGGATGCCGTCTCCCGAAGCCTGGTAGAGGCTAGGCCCGGGTGTGTGTTCTAGTTGCCTCCCGAAGCCTGGTAGAGGCTATTCCCGGGCATGTGGCCCGTCTGTCAGAATGTGGAGCAGAAGTGACAGGTCCGGATGATGGATGAGGCAGAACCATGAGGACAGATCCAGCCGACTGCAAACCCGACCGGACAGCAGCCCGCCTGTTTACCCACTTTTACCCTCCCAAATCTCGCACTTCACTCCACACACAAGACACACGAACGAACCAGACCATCAAAAACGTGTGAAAAAGTCGCTGTGCGTTGCGAAAGTTGGAAAAGAAGCGAGGAGAAGGGTTGTGGAGCGGCCAGCTGGAATGTGACCCTGTGACGGGAGCCGGCGGGCATGGCGTATGGTAATGGTGGGGGCGTGGCGAGGCGAGGACGATTGTTGGGGAGGGTTTCTGTGACGGGAGTTGTGAAGCCGCTATTGTCAGTTTGCAAATACTCTTAGCGTTGAATACCAGTCTCCACCAGAGTTCTTTTGGCCTGCTGAATAAATCGGAGAAATCGGCCTAAAAAGGGTATTAATTGGCGAGAGAAGGTAGCCGGCCATCGACGATCAAATTGGCCAAACTGTGGAAGGCGAAACACATTTTATCACAGAGTACTAGTATATAGCATATAGCTCTCTATAATAGCAATGAACAAAAGTAACTTTCACACACATACGATTGTTGGGGAGGGTTTTTGTGACAAGAGCCACTATTGTCAATTTGCAAATACTGTTAGCGTTGAATACTAGTACTAGGGGGGCTGCATGCCCCTTTTCGCAAGGCATAATCAGGCCTTTTTAGTCTTCGTAATCCGTAGACAGCCTCCCCAAAAATCAACGTAATTCGTAATCAGTACTCAATAGCAATGAACGAAATGAACTCTTTCTTGTAATATCAAATGTTCCTTTTGTATTTAGCCCTCGGGCATGAGTTTACGATAATTATCGTCACAAGTGGCCCAGCCTAACCTCCCGTGGCTTCAAGTCACCGACACGCATTGTCTCGGTCCTCGGGCGCTTCTCAATGGCTTCCCCCGTCATCTACACCTATTGTCTCGCTCCACAGGCTTCTCTGGACAATTGTTTGGCTCCCCAGGCGATTTAAAATGCTCCTCCCGTCATCTACACCTATTGTCTGGGTCCACAGGCTTCTGCGGCAACTTATACAGCTATTGTATCGCTCTCCAGGCGTTTTGGACGGCTTCTATGATCTGCTATGGCCATATATACACCAATTACCTCAGTGTCCAGGCTTCTCTGGACGCATACGCACCTATTCAATAGTCTCCACCAGACTCCTTTGCAGGCCAATGATGTCCCCCTCAGCCGATTTCTACTATTTATCCAGCCTGGAAAGGAGTCTGGTGGAGACTAACTATTCAAGGCTATTGTCTAGATCTGCAGGCGATTTAAATGGCTTCTGTCGTCACATATACACCGATTACCTCGGTTTCCAGCCTTCTCTGGCCACATGCACACCTACTGTCTCGATCTGCAGGCGTTTCAGGTGCGGCTAGTTCTAAAAAATACACCTATTGTCTCGGTCCACAGGCGTTTTAAAGGGTCTTTTAGTAGTGTTGAACTACAATAACCGTGGACACGTAGCCTCGCAGCAGGCTTCTTGGTTGGATCCTATTTGATCTGCCGCAGACAAGCGAATGAACGTGACGGATAACAGTCATACTCCTTTTCACAAGATCGGTGGCCACACAAACTACTAATAGATAGCATTCCAGGGGAGTTTGGTCCTGGAGCATGTTATCTCTCTATTTGGCCGATTTCTACTCTTTCCAGCCGCCTCCCGAAGCCTGGTAGAGGCTATTGTTATCTCTCTATTTGGCCGATTTCTACTCTTTCCAGCCGTCCCGAAGCCTGGTAGAGACCACGGTACCGGACAGCTATGATAATAAATGAAATGGTAGCCCCTGAGGTCGGAACCGTGATTGCGGCGGATCAGCAGCCCGTGAAGCCTGCTGTACAGCATGTACAGGCTATATGCTGGGTGGCCCATGAAGTCTGCTATCCAGGCTACTGCCCCAGGTATACGCTGGACAGGTATGATGATAAATGAAACGGTAGCCCCTGAGGTCGGAGCCGTGATTGCGGCGGATCACCGGAGCCAAGAAGCGGCGGCCTCTGACGAGGTTTTAATGTGCTCATTTCTGCCGGAGCACGCTCGCCGCAACCTGGATAAATCACACGACAGCTTTATCAAACCTCTCTGGACGGACGGACGTTAGCTGGACGTTAGTGTGCTTTGGGTCTGGCATCTAGGCTGACCGGACGTATTCACGGCCAGTGGAGTTGTAAAATTTAGGGAATCAGGGCTGTTACAGAGTGTCCAGCTTGGCTGTATCATGTGTATGTGTATTTGTATTTATGCAAACGATAAATTTATATTTTTGATGCGTCTAGACAAATCCTGTATCACCAACATGATCTGTCCCCACATTTTCCATTGTACAAAAAGGCTAGCCTGGTTACCAAACCTATTATAGCTCCCGAGTCCT
>NW_017802547.1:1040588-1041218 GCF_001625305.1 Branchiostoma belcheri
TTTGGTAACCACGCTACAAAAAGGCTATCCGGCTTATATCTTGGGCAATGGTTGGGCTGTAGCCTCTAACAGCAGGCTTCATGGGCTGCATTATCATTACTATAATGTTAATTTATTGCAAATTCGTGCCCGTGGGCTAATTGTAAGTGATGATATTCATGCATAAGGTGTTTGAGTATAAACCAGCAAAGTAGTGTGACAGATTACGCTGTCACACTACTTTGCTGGTTTATGGTAAGGGCGTATTTTGACGTCTTATTAGGCGCTTTTATTTTCGTATTTTTACCTGGGTTTCTTTTTTGTGCCTTTTTTTCGTATCTCTTTTTCTTTGGCCAATTGGATACTGTCTTTTGCCAATTAATTCGATACTGTCTTACAGCATGGAGGTAAGACAGTATCTCCATGCTTACAGCCACCAAAAGATCTACTTGGAGATATAGATATACCATCATTTGCTGGTGTATACATCACCAGTTCAGCTTGCACACTACGCAAAGTGACGAACTGTTGAAATCTCAAAGCAGATCTTTGCCCCTGAGTCTAGCCTCTACCAGGCTTCGGGAGGAGGCTGGAAAGAGTAGAAATCGGCCAAATAGAGAGATAACATGCTAGGGTGCGGCAAAATGTTCT
>NW_017802547.1:1041238-1096035 GCF_001625305.1 Branchiostoma belcheri
CTATGGTATCTCTCTATTTGGCCGATTTCTACTCTTTCCAGCCGCCTCCCGAAGCCTGGTAGAGGCTAGACGAACTGATGAAATCTCAACCCTTCTTTCCCGTCACTTGTACTGTAGCCTCGACCCGTCCAGTCAAGGTTTGCGCCTGGCAAACATTTCGCTTGACGCTGAAAACTAAAGAATTCATTAATCATAATTAATAACAGTTGATTACCCTGGCGTGGCCTAATGTCCTAATCGGCGGAGCGACCGACCAATCAGAGCGCTCGTTTCTGACAGGTCCTCGGGTCGATGACGATGATCGATGGCGTGACGTCATGACCCCGTGACCGGGGCGCCTCCCGACCAATCAGAAAGGTCGTACTGGTGATCACGTGGTCGGCTTGCGGTGATTAGTGACACTTTGAATGGGGGAACGGAGCGTAATTCGAGGAAGATGGATGAGTTTTTGGAGCGCACACCCCCCAATTTTGTCCCAAGCATGCTGGAAACGGACCGCCGAAGCAAAAACAAGCCGTGAAGCCCGTCGGAGAGGACGGGGAACTGAGAGAGAGAGCTGGCGGTTGAGAGAAGGACTAAAAATGCAGCGGCATAGCACCGCGTTTAGTATTGAAGCGCTTATAGCGAAGCCACGGCACGCACCGCAAGCCGTGTACGGCGGGTACAGTATGTTTGTGCCGCAGCCGTTACTGGTACAGACCGTAGCAGGGCCGACACCGACCGTACCAGCGGGCCTACCGCCCGGCGCGGCCGCCAGTACCGGCCCGGGACAGGCCACGACTAACCCCGACGCCGCCACGACGACAACAGACCATCACAACCTCGGCCCGGAGGCACACGACAACCTCCCGACATGGTCTCCCGATCCAGGTACGACATCTTTCTCTTTTTCTCTAACCTCTACCAGGCACCGCGGATCGCTGAAAAAATAGTAGAAATTGGCTGAAATAAAAGGGAGGTCTGTCCGTGGGTCGAAAATAATTTGGATCTTCTATGGCCCGGGATCTTCTCTGGTATACTATCCCTCTATTTCGACCAATTTCTACTATTTTTCCAGAGATCCGCTGCGCCTGGTAGAGGCTAGCTTTCTCCTGTATTTACTAAAACCCGTTCATTTCCTGATGACTTTACCCTGATAAAAAAAATCCTGCCCGAACCGTTCTGTCAATACCGTCTGTTTGCGCTGTGTGTGGAAGCCAAACTTTGCCGAGGCTGCTAAACACCACAGAGCCGATCGGAGTCAGATTAAAACTTGTCCTAAGCGAGAACAGAGATAGTTTTCTCCAACTTGAGAAGAAGAACTTGAGACCAGGGAAGACTGGT
Source organism: Branchiostoma belcheri (assembly GCF_001625305.1). Classification (NCBI taxonomy): domain Eukaryota; kingdom Metazoa; phylum Chordata; class Leptocardii; order Amphioxiformes; family Branchiostomatidae; genus Branchiostoma; species Branchiostoma belcheri. The sequence goes on from NW_017802547.1 coordinate 1,042,562, forward strand.
GACGTCTAGTCCAGACGTCTGAATGGTTGTTGGCAGACTTATAGAACTGGGGGTTTGATGGTCTTCGGCTGTTTTCTGATGAGCCCAGTTCTAAAAAACAGGGGTAATTCAACCAGGCCGGCTATGTTGTCTATATGCAATCAGAAAATAGCACATAAAAGCTCCCAAAGACCCGCAGTTTCTGGCGTGCTATGAAGGCTGTAGGGTTGTTGGTTTCTCGTCTCGTGTCGCGACCCCAAAATGGCCGCAGTGTTTCCCGTTTCACTACGGGTTATGCCGAGTCAAGGGCTGGTGCCGACAACTTTCCTTCTAGATAGTAGACAGCAGATCCGTGCAGCCAGTTTAGACCGCTCTTTCCTTCTACTGGACAGACATTTCAGGCTTCTGTGGATGGTCTAGAGCCCTGTAGTTGTACATCAGTTTCTTCTGTTCCATGTGTTTGTCGAGACTTTCCTTGAACGAAATTATTGACACTGGGTGATGTACCTACAGAGTACAGACTCTGAGATCAGGGAGGTTGTTCCACTAGGCTACCACTCTGTTGACGAAGAAGTAAGCTCTCCTGTTGCCCTTTGAAAACTTTCCTCCTAGATAGTTGATAGTAGATCCGTTCAGACAGGTAGGAAGGTTTCTTGCCGTTGAGACTGCTCGTCGTTTTACCGGATCGTCCTTCTTGGCTGTGCGGACAGTCCACGGCCGTATGGTCGTAGCCTCCATAGCATGAAATAAACTGAGGTCTTCAGGGTCTTTTGGAGCTTTTATGTGCTATTTTCTGATTGCATATAGACAACATAGATGGCTTGGTTGAATGCTTGGGATCGTCATTCCCTGTATCCTCCATAGCACGCCAAAAACTGGGGCTTTTGGGGGTCTTCATGGTCTTTGGGAGCTTTTATGTACTATTTTCTGATTGCATATAGACAACCATACTAACCGTCTCTCTCTCTTTTCTCTCTCTCAAAAACTCGGTACAGACCCAGGAAGCCACGTTTTTTGTTGTTGTTGGAATAGGTTCTGTGTATCAAACAGACCATGCATGTACTTGTACGTAGGTCTCCGTTCTAACCGTCTCTCTCTTTCTCTCTCAAAAACTCCGTACAGGGGCAGGCAGCCACGACGGAGGACCTGTGGATGCAACAGTCGGAGAGGACGCTGACTCCAACCCCGACAGCGACTTGGAGCTAGACGGTGCCGACAAGTCCCCGAGCCCGACCCACGGGCTGGGCAGCCCTGCTAACCCGGGGGGTGGGGGCAAGACGCGGCGTAGGAGAACCGCCTTCACTTCGGAACAACTGCTCGAACTTGAAAAGGAGTTTCACAGCAAGAAGTACCTCAGTCTTACGGAGCGCTCGCAGATCGCTCACGCGCTAAAACTCAGCGAAGTCCAGGTCAAAATCTGGTTCCAGAATCGTAGAGCGAAGTGGAAAAGAGTGAAGGCTGGAAACACCAACACCAGAGGACCTAATCCGAACCCTAAAATTGTGGTGCCCATCCCTGTGCACGTGAACCGGTTCGCCATGCGAAGTCAGCACCAGCAGATTGGGAAAACTCATCCAGCATTGTGACGAGACACACACACAAGGTAGACTCTGGAAAAGGGGTACTAGTTTTACAAGCAATATTATTATTGTAGATATCACGGAAGTAAGTTCATCTGTGTTGGTAGTAAATAAATTATCATAGTAAAATGCTGAACTTTATATTTCAAACACAAGTACAGGCAGATTAAATTTTCAACGACCACTGTCGAATTTATGTTCGGAATTTATCTTGAAAGTTCGTCTGTGTTGGTAGAAATCATTATGAAGCAAGTTTAAACTGTAATGTCCAACACAACAAAATGGATCCACCCACATTTTCGACTGTACAATCAAAGAGAACGACTGGAGTTGTACAGTCGAAAATTTGGGTTAGTCCAATTTGTTGTGTTGGAAATCACAGTTTAAACTTGCTTCATTGTGTTCTGAAGTGATTGGTTTATGAAAATTTGATCTTTCTGTACTTGTTTTGTTTTGTTGGAGTAAAGTTCAACACTTCACTGATATTTACAGAAAACAAATACCGGAAACCAGGGTAAATGTGGCTCGGCACTTCACTTTGTTTACTTTTTTTTTACTTCCGGAAACATTTTATTTTTCTGGCGTGCAAAATGCTTCAAACTACTGCTTTGTTTTGTACATTGTCAAATTGTGACATGTAGAGTGTGAGGGGTTACTAGTATTTTTGTGGACAGAGAATGAAAATGGAAAAGTAGTATGATGTAAACATAATTTCTTTCTTCAGACGAACCGCGTTTAGACATCAAGGAATTTGCAATAGATTCTAATTCTATCTGGGAATGCCGTGTCAGCTTCTTCGCGTTAAATCGTTAGTTTGCGTTTCAAACTATTTGTAAGAAATTATGAAATGACACCAAATTTCTGTGGCTGAACGGAAACGTGTGTTCCTGTGGTCTGACTGTCGCTAGATAGCCTCCGTAGCAGGCTTATAGAACTGGGGGTTTGGTGGTCTTCGGCTGTTTTCTGATTAGCCCAGTTCTAAAAACGGGGGTAATTCAACCAGGCCGGCTATGTTGTCTATATGCAATCAGAAAATAGCACATAGAAGCTCCCAAAGACCATGAAGACCCCCAAATTCCCAGTTTTTGGCATGTTGTGGAGGCTAGTGCCCAGTCGGCTGTTGTGTTATCGGGTCTGTGTGACACAAAAGAGCCGGGATAAGAATAGCCGGAGAAAATCGTCGCTTGGGTGTCAAACACTCATGAATAATATCAGTACCTTCTCATGGTGAGAGGTGAAAATTGCCCTGTTTTTTGTGCGGGTTTCCAGACAAAAGACAGAAATTCATCGCCTTTGTTCTTGTGCTAAAAACTAGCCGCCAAACAAGACTTGATCACGCTTTGATATGAGCGAAACAGGCACAGACCGACATATGGCTTCAGACCGATCCACAGATACATGCAACCCAAACGTACACACATACAAACACTATCCTCTTGACTTCTTTCCTATATTTTTGCAGCGTATTTACAGTAAATTTGCCCGTGTTTCGCTGCCCTTCTGTGGCAATGAAGTCGCCAGGCCAGGCAGTCAAAAAATCTCAGTTTACCGACACCTATATGCCTTCAGATTAACCAGATATATGCCACCTAAAAGTACCGATATACGCACACTCTCTTGACTCCAATACTATTCTTTGTTGCATTTAAAACAGCAAATTTTGCCGTGTTTTTTGGACACTTGCGGCAGTGAAATCGCCAGGCCAAATCTCAGTTTACCGACACCAGACTTCTGACGTATTTAGCAGAATTTCCTGTCGGGATATCACAGGAACTATCCTGTCAGAAACCCCGGTCAAACCCGGGCCGCATTCTCCTGGTTTCCCCTCGCGTTGGTAGAACATAATTTGGAGCCTCCTTGGTAGCCTCCGTAGCAGGCTTATAGAACTGGGGGTTTGGTTTGGTGGTCTTCGGCTGTTTTCTGATTAGCCCAGTTAAAAAAAACGGGGGTAATTCAACCAAGCCGGCTATGTTGTCTATATGCAATCAGAAAATAGCACATAAAAGACCCTGAAGACCCCCAAACCTCCAGTTTTGGCGTGCTATGGAGGCTACCTCCTTGGTAGAAGTTTTGAAGCGGGTTTTAGAACACTTTGGTCGCCAGCAAACTATGAAAAATTCGTTCACACCACGGGCGAAGTTAGATAGAAAAATTACCACATTGTTTATTTGAACGCAGAAACGAACAATTATAATATACATACAGCTGCGATGTAAAATATTTCTATGGTATATTACCACAGACAATGTTGTATACATGTCATCATCAGAGTTATTGTTATAAATGACTAATAATTCCCTTGATTTATTTGGCAGTATTGTATCGCCTGGTTCGCTTCCATTAAATTATTATATTTGAAGACAGACGTGAGTGTTTAGTCGTGACAGGTTGTGTGTTGTTGGGTGTACAGTGATAGATCGAGTCGTATTGTCGGGTCGGGGTCTGCTTTCTTCCAGACAAATGTCTTACGTGTTTCCAAGACATTCCCTACGTCTTCGTCTTGCCTTGATGTATGTCTTAAAGTTGTCCTTATTTCTCAAGTGTCTCGGGTAAGATTTCATATCCAAGAGTTCGCGACCAAGTACTTTCTCACCGCTGTCTCTCGTTTAGTAGCGCTGGTTTAAACTCCAGGTCTGGTTACTACTAGAATAATTTGCGAGGTTGCCAATAATTTTCAGCTGTCCCACATTTAAACATGATTTATGTTATCGTGACAACTAACATACAATATGCCTCTTTATTATGTTGTCATGTGTTTAACAATCAGTTGCCCCAACATGTGTTTTATAGCCTCCGTAGCAGGCTTATAGAACTGGGGGTTTGGTGGTCTTCCACCAGGCCGGCTATGTTGCAATCAGAAAATAGCACATAAAAGACACTGAAGACCCCCAGTTTTTGGTATGCTATGGAAGTCATATTTTCAGGGGTCTCTCCAGAAATTCTTAGAGGAGAAGTGCTCCCCAATAGGTTTTTGAAAAAAGAAATACAACGAGAAAAACTAAATTTGCACGTTTTGGGAGAGGTGCTAGGATTTTGAGTAGAGGTGTAGCACCCTTGCTTCATCATAATTTGCCTGGGACGAGCCCTCTTTTTTTTCGACCATGGGACATAATTTATTCTGAGAAAACTGTTGATAACTTTGATTGACAGATTTCAGTTGGTTGTATGAAAAATTCATACAAACCAGACCTGACATCTGTGCGAGTTGCAAATTATGTGTGCTTCGAATAAATAAAAGCTACAAAGAAACAAACAAACGATAGAAATCTGGTGGCCCAAATTATACAGCTGGGTCTATTGTGTGACACTGATACCGTCTATTTCTAAAGCTCTAGGGTTAGGCTTTGTTGAATTATAAGTCGCACGTTTCTGACTATATATCTGGTAGATTGTACCCCGTTTTTGGACTATTATATACTAACCTCTACCAGACTAACTACGCTGGCTATATATATATAATATAGGAGAATATTTGCCAGGGGAGCTTGGCCGCCTTGTAGGTTTGACTGGCCGCGGAGGGAAAGAAACTACTAGTACCTCCCCGCGGCCGGACTCCCCTGGCCAATTTTACTCTCTTTTTTTGCCGAATTCTACGATCCGTATTCCCGTAGAAAGGCCTGGTGGAGGCTAATTATACACCCAGAATACAGCATTCAACAGCTAACAAAAACTCCGCCTGATGCCGAGGCTATCACTGACTGATATCACTACAGACGTGCCCTAATAATTCCCCAAACTCTCTCCCAACTTTTAATTCAATGTTTGACCTGGAAGTCGGCTGAACCTAGCCCCTAATTTGTCCCCTCAGAATCGCGAATGTAAACCTACAGCAAGCCGCAGATTAGAAGAACTAATTTGTCTATCAGGAGTTTTCAAATCAAACACTCTCTGTCGGCGCCAACTTCTGTCCTTAAAAATAGGTGTCTTGGTCTAATGCTATGCCTAAAATACGGTCTCAGAAACACGTATGTATTTATTTATTTCTGTGCAGTTTTCTATGTGCCCCTGGAAAAGTTACTAGACCCTTTTTGTAAAACGATGGAGGACAACAAAGTTGCATCAGGAAGCTTGACTTCAGTACTAAAAGAGTCTCAGAAACATGTGGTGGCTACTAAAACTGTTCGTACATGTTTAGCTTTGTAATACTAAATGTAGGGATCTGGAGTTTTGGTCTAGCATTCAAGTAGCAAAATTAAGAACTCCATAGTTCCTAACTGAAGAGTTCACGGTACAGAAGTGACAGTAAAAACAGTGAACATAAGAGTGCAGTGAAAAAATCAGGAATTACAGTACTCTATTCTAGTCTCCCCTATCATGCTACCCTTTTGTATGAATGAATAGGCTGTTTATTCCAGTCAATCGTCTATGTTATTTTGATGTCACTTTTGGGACTCGGTTGGAGCCAGACGAATTACAGATTCCTACATCCAACAAGTCAGAAATCTCTACGAGTTAGAGGAACAGTTGTGTCATACAGACGTTTAGACTATGATTTGATCAAGGACATTATATCTTCTATATACATAAGTATTGCCCTTCTTTTAATCTATGATCTACAGTTGGTATGTTATCCTGTAGGCTTCAAAATTAAGTTTCTGTTTCTGTTTAGAACAATTCTCTGAGGCACAGTTGAAAGAACAGATTTACTGAAGTAAGGCCTTTGACTTTACAAAAACTACAAACAGGCTACTGAAATGTCGGAGTTGACAAAGAAATCCAGTATCCCTGTCACTGTTTTGGTTCGTTGGCAATGAGAAAAATATGTCTAGTGCTGTTTTTTCTGTGTCTAGAATGGTTGTTATGCCAGGGACGGATTGGCTTGAGTTTTACTTTTGTTGATACAGGATTATTCTGTTCACTTCTGTATCATTGCGTAGGTTTTGTTTGGAATATGAAGTGTTTGTTGTCTCTTGTCAGTTTGTTTTCCTTCTAAGCCTGTTTAGTGTTTACTAAACATATGGAAGTTGTGCATTTCCAGGGCCTCCCTCTAAAACAGTGAGTGTGCCACCCACCCTATTCAAGCAACATAGAAATAAATAAATACACCATTACATGTTTCTGAGACTGTTTTTGTCATTGAACTCAAGCTCATCCATGCAAGTTTGTTGTAAACAAAAGTACTAGTAACTTTTCCAGGGCCTCACTCACTGTAAGCAGTGCACTATCACTGAACCAGCTATCCACACTAAACAATACAGAAATAAATAAATAAATAAACCGTTCTGACACTAATTTTGGCACAGAATTCAAGCTTTCTGATGCAATTTTGTTGTTTTAAAAGGCACTAGTATCATGTCAAGGGTCTGACCATCATGCACCAGTAGTACATTATCACTGGAACAGCCCTGGCGTTGGAAAGAAGACAGAAATAAACATATACATATACTAGTAGCTGTTGTGAACAGAGATAGGTAGCATGATAGGGTAGACTAGAGTAGAGTCATTGGCCAGTTAGAGACTGTGCAATTCTTCATTTTGTTATTTCTATGATTAGCAAATGCCCCTATATTTAGTGCTGCAAAACTAAACACATGAGAACAGTTTTCGTAGCCACCATAGTTGCTGTGAACAGAGACAGTTCAAGTAGTGAGCGAAATCTTTCATCTCACACACGAAGCACTACATAATGACAGCTTACTGTATATGGTCTATATTGAGCTCAGATAAAGTCTTAATTCTAGAGACTTTCACTCCCTAGCTGGTTTTGAGTTGAGGTTCTGCTACACTTCAATTTTACTGTCAACTTTGCTTGTTTTAGTTTTGCTACATCCAGTATTTCTCTCTCAAAAATTGCGATTTACTTCTGTAACATTTTGCATCAGTTCATACTGTAATCATAGGCCAATTTAAGATTAAAAACGAACGAATAGTTCCCCATAACTCAGTGGTTTGTGGCTTTGTGTTCTCTAGTAAACCTCCAGTCCCTGACCTATCCTCTACCAGGCACCGCGGATCGCTGGAAAAATAGTAGAAATTGGCCGAAATAAAGGGATAGTATACCAGAGAAGATCCCGGGCCATAGAAGATCCCATTCTCTGGTATAGTATGCCTTTATTTCGCCAATTTCTACTATTTTTCCAGCGATCCGCGGTGCCTGGTAGAGACTATCCCTGACCTGCAGTTTTTACTGTGAGAAAAGTTGTGTGACGCCTCGGGCTGAAGCTATCAATTTCAGATAAAACCGCAAGTTTCTAGTCTTTAGGTATGCGAACTTCGCTAAACGTTTCAACAGACATAAAGGACTAAAAATCACTCTAACTACTAGTCTACTAATACTGGGATAAAAAAACACACAAACAAACAAACACATCGTACAAAACGTTATAGGTGCATCACTTTACAACGAGCTGAGTTATGAGATTTTAGAGTCAACGTCTTTAAACTTTATGAGTGTGAAAATCGTTAAAAACACGGCCGGCTGCCACACGTGCTTTCTGTAGAGTTCACTTCGTGTGTGAGGTGAAACAATGTCGATCGCTACTTGGACTGACTGTCTCTTTTCTCAGCAGCTATGGTGGCTTCTTTATCTGAGCTCATAATAGACCATATACAGTAAGCTGTCATTATGTAGCGAACAGTTCACAAGTTGATACAATAATAACCGGCTGCAACATTTGAGCAAAAGTTACAGTTAGCAGATTTGGCCACAAAATTACAGATTTGTAAGAATGCGACATTGAGTTTGTATAATTTGGAACATGAACAAAACTGATAGATAGAAAGTACTCTACAATATTTTTTTTATAGGTCTGATTTTTTTGTTTCCGATATTTTGCCAGTTGAATTTTGCCTCTAGCATTCCCCCAGGTACTGACTCTGTATATATCACATCTTCCACTGTTTCCTGTCAACATGTGGCAAATTATCACCTGTTAAACTTGCTACAAACTTGCTACAAGCAATCCGTCACAATGTTACAATAGAAGAAGAAGATATATTGACATAATAAACAAATGATACAGTGACTCTCGCTTAAGGCCAACTACAAATAACAAAATAGAATTTTTAGAAATGTAATCCTACTTTCCAGAAGTGTGTCTGTAATGACCTTTTATAATCTGGTGGGACTAGTCTTGGTTTCAGTATCATTGACAAAGCTATCATTTATGTATTTACTTATTATTTGTGCATTGTGAGAGTGGTCACACGATATTTTGATTTATTTATCCATTCCTTTCATTCTGACACCTGGCCCATACAGAGAAAGAAGAAGAATACACAAAACACTAACGATATAACGTACGGCATAACCAAACTTTGTGGTATCGAGTCTCGAAATCTGTAGAAAATTGATTGTTTCAATGCAAGGTATCAAGAAATTAGAAAATCACAGCGAGTCCTGAACAACTAGAAATACAAAATTATTCTAATGAAAGCCCGTGAGTCGCGAATTGGATCTTCTATGGCCCTGGATCTTCTCTGGTATACTATCCCCTTATTACGGCCAATTTCTACTATTTTTCCAGCGATCCGCGGTGCCTGGTAGAGGCTAGTCGTGGCTCTTCCTCCCCTTGTTGTGACAGACCGTCTCTTCTCCCCCCGGGTTTCGGAGTAATAAATCTGACCCTGTTTAACTGCCTGACACTTGTGTGTGCAGAGCAAGTACATGTACGATCTTCCACCATCAACCTCTGCTTGGAGAGTACAAGTTTGCAACCAAATCACAGTGAGGCCATGTTGATTTGATTATATGGATGACATCCCCGCGCGCATCAATTTTCGGCCGTTTCCAAAAAAAAAAGTTTTCAACCATGCTGCAAATCGTACAAAACAGTTGCAAAATTAGCAAATATATACCGTAAGTTGACAAAAAAAATATTTAAAAACGATACCAGTGTCGTAAAATGCCAAAATCAAAACGAAAAAGACGAAAATGTAAAGAAATGAATTTGAAGAGTAAATTATTCGCCATACCACACCCCGTGTCATTTGTTCAACCTTCATGACCACGTAGATTTCATAATGAAAGCAACTTTTTTTTTTTTGCCAAACTTTTTTTTTATTCGCACGCTCGCATCAGTTTTGGGGTTCCCAGAGGATGTCATCCATATAATCAAATCAACATGGCCTGAACTCTCCCAGTGAAAAAAATCCCGTCCTAGCTCCTTCCCGAGTTGTGACACGCGTCTCATCCAAGTCTGTAAAATCTTTTTACAATCGGGTGGTGTCGCAAATTGGATCTTCTCTGGTATACTATCCGTTTATTTTGGCCAATTTCTACTATTTTTCAGCGATCCGCGGTGCCTGGTAGAGGCTATCGTCGTAGCTCCTCTTCCCCTTGTTGTGACAGACCGTCTGATCTCCCCCCGGGTTTCGGAGTAATAAATCTGACCCTGTTTAACTGCCTGACACTTGTGTGTTTGGAGCCGATGATTACCAGTGAACACGGGGTCAGACCGGCTCGTCATAAACACACGGTTGGGACGGACGGACGGGCAGCGCATCACAAGTACGGGATAGCCTCCGTAGCAGGCTTTTCTATAGCCTCTAGCAGGCTTCGGGAGGCGGCTTGAAAGAGTAGAAATCGGCCAAATAGAGAGATAAGCATGCCAAGGGAGTTTGTCTGTTGTGAGAACAGTTCGCCGCACCCCAAACTGTTCTCTCAACGGACAAACTCCCCCGGCATGCTTATCTCTCTTTTTGGCCGATTTCTACTCTTCCTAGCCGCTTCCCGAAGCCTGGTAGAGGCTAGTGATATCTAGTCCGTGTGTTTTGAGCAAGGTGAAGGAGGTGTTAGTTTATCATGTCCGTGTCACTGTCACACGGTCCAGCGGGACACCGGCGTGTCACACCTTCTGTGCGACTGTCACCCTCACACTAACACGACAAACACACCGCACAGACGACACAGACGACATGTCAACCTCGTCCTTCCCCTCTGCTAATTCCGTAGCCTCTACCAGGCTTCTCCCCGGCATGTTATCTCTCTATTTGGCCGGTCTAGTCTCTACCAGGCTTGGAGAGGCGGCTGGAAAGAGTGGAATCGACCAAATAGAGAAATAAGCAAGTCAAGTCAAGTCAAGTTTATTGCGCAACAATTGCATTTGATACAGTGTACGGCAAAGCATGTAAGCATACCAAAGAGTATATCTCTCTATTTGGCCGATTTCTACTCTTTCCAGGCGCCTCCCCAAGCCTGGTATAGAGGCTAGCCAATGTCTACTCTTATTGACCACCTCCTGAAGCCTGGTAGAGGCTAGCAATGATGCAGGTCGCGCGGAAATCTGCCGACTGACTTCAGTGGAACACCGCTGGGTGATCCATCAACATGCTGCTACCAGACCTGACAGCCGTGCAGATGTTAGTTAACGGGGTGAGACCGGGGCGTGTGCCCGGGGTCGGCGGGCAGGGGTGGAGCCTTCACCCGAGGAGACATCGAGCAGAGGCCGGTGGTGGGTAACGGGGTGAGACCGGGGCGAGCGACCGGGCCCGGCGGGCAGGGGCGGACCCCTCACCCGCGGAGACTCCGAGCAGAGGCCGGTGAAAAGGTTTACGGGCTCGACACGCCGCTCAGATATGGTTCACTTCACGACGAAAAAATGCCACTGTCTGAATTTGTTCTGAATTTCTGAATTAAAGACGATCAATGCTCTTACAAGGTAGGTACAGGTCATGTATAGAGCAGATGTAACATTTTACAGTGATAGTAAAACACGGTTATAACATAAGGTATGAATGAAAGATCTTTCTTTGTTGTATATTTATGCTAGCTCTTACAAGCTAGACCTAAGTACAGGTCATGTTGATAAAATAGTTCTACGTACAATTACGATTTGGCTAAATACCGGACTCAAAATACAATTTCACTCCTCCTTTCTATACTACGAACTGTTTGTGTTTCCATACTAGAATATACTAGTATGCAGCCGGCTCAGAGCAAACTGAAGACCAGTCAAGAGGCAGAGGAGTAGTTTTTTATCCATGATTACAGACTTGTGTGTTTACGTGGGGTCGTGAGGGCTATTTTTAGCTCCGACGATATTCATGAGTTTACTTTCCAGAGAAGGACTTGGGAACAACTGTACAGTGTACATTGTGGTTGGGGCTGCTTTCTGACTGGATTGAATTGTAACGAAAATGTTATAATAGTTTTTGTTAGACTGTTCTTTCTTTTTTATATAATTAGACGGAATACGAGTAGATTTGGCGGTCTTTGGTGTAGAAATCAGAGGTTGTTTCGACACGATTCGTGTGTCTTGTCTTGCCTCTACCGGGTGAGGCAAACCATGGAGGATTTTTAACCTCCTTTAGTAAAGTTAAAACTGTACTTTATAGTAGACCAGCTTCCCCGGCATGTTATCTCTCTGTATTTGGCCAATTTCTACTCTTCCCAGCCGCCTCCAGAAGCCTGGTACAGGCTAAGTTGACTCCGCCAAGTTTTAATAGCATCCCGATTTCTCTGTTTTGTTGTTGGTTGTTGCTTTATCTTACTCTCCAAGCAGAGGTTTGGGTTTGGGGGTATTTTTAGCGTGTTTTTTAGGCTTTTTTTATCGGGGTTTCTCTTTTGCACTGGGTTTGGTGGGAAAAAAATTCAGTGCAGAAGAGAAACCCCGATAAAAGAAGCCTAAAAACATGCTAAAAATAACCCCAAACCCAAACCTCTGCTTGGAGAATACTGTTTTTTTTTGTTGGAACAGGGCTTTATCTCTCGCTGCGTCACTTTTCACCCACGATTTCACCCGAATAAAGCGGCCGGTTTCACCCGAATAACACCCCGGATCCCGGCCCAGTTCCTGCCCGCTCCTGTGTGGATAATTGCGGTATCGGTGCGCCCGCCAGCTGCCGCCGGTTAGACGTGAAAACTACACCGGGCAGGGCTGTTCGGGGTTACCCGAGCGGAAGTAGTCTCCACCAGACTCTTTTGCAGGGTGAATAGATAGTAGAAATCGGCCTAAAAATGTAGCTGGCCAGGGGAGTTGGCCGGCCGTACTTTCGTTAAATATCGTCCCAACAGACCCAACATCAGCCTTGAGAGCTAGCCTCCACCACTGAGGCCTTTCTACGGGAATACGGATCGTAGAATTCGGCAAAAAAAGAGAGTAAAATTGGCCAAGGAAGTCCGGCCGCGGGGAGGTAGTTTCTTTCCCTCCGAAGCGGCCAGTCAAACCTACAAGGCGGCCAAACTCCCCTGGTAAATATTCTCCTATATATGGCCAGCGTAGTTAGTCTGGTAGAGACTATTTTCCGATAGCCTAAAGGCCTGTTAGAGGCTACTGGTTCCGTCTGACGTGTGTTTGTTTTGATCGTTAAATCCGTCTGCCCACCAACAATCCGGATAATCCGAACTATAAAACGGATAATCCGGACTATAATAAGTATAAAACCTTCAACACTTCAACAATCCGGCCATAATCGGCTTCCGCGCACGCGCCACAACATGGATTAACCCAGTCTGGAACATGTCAGGAGGGGGAGGGGTGACAGGGGTGTTTCTTCTAAGAAATAAATAAGCAAACAAACAAAAAAACAATGATGCAACATGATAGACAAAGCCCCAGCTGTCAGGTTCCACAACGTTCCGTCGATCAAAACAAAGATGATCCTACTAAAGACCGGATTTACTCATTTTAGTCTGGAAAATGTCACTGACTCACTGAGGGAGATAAACGTTTTCTCCTCTGTTGTCCAGGTATTCATTAATTCGTTCATTAGTTTATTTATTCATTCATTTATTAATCTAAATGATTTAAGTTGTAAGCTTGTTATTCAAATCATGTATCACCACGTTGTGGACACCAGGCCGACTGAAGTGTGGACTCCATAACAAACTGTTCGTACAGAACAGGACAGCAAGTTTCACCGACTGATTGCCGACAGGAGGTTTAAGGTACTGTACAGTGAATCTTTCTATTTTTACCAGACATCGGCCAAAATAGTGGGGTATTTTTATCAGAGGACTTGGCAGGTCTATGGAGTACAAATTCGTCAACAATCGACTGTAACTTGTGGTTAATATAAATGATTGGCTAACTCCTTTTGCAAATTGATCGAGATATTCGGCTGTTTTCCACTATTTCTGCAGCAACACATGAAGTCTAGTAGCGACTAGAAGTCTCTATCAAGGACTCTATATTTATATATAATGTCGTTGTCTCTACCAGCTCTGAGTATATATTGCATATCTACTGTTTATCCAACGTTATTAGATTTAGTAGAGATAGTAGGTTCGATAAGTATAGAGTCCATTCCGCGTCACCGAGTGGGTTTTTTCTCCATGTTTCTAATACGTTTGAATTATTTAGAAGAAAAGAATACCCCAGTAACAAAAGTTCTAAATTTTTCAAAAATTTGAAAATGAAAATTTGAATATATTTGAATTCATTTATATATTTCTGAAACATTTTGAATGTGACTGTACAAAGATCTCTTTCTTTAGAATAAATTTGAACTACCCATGTGTTTCTTTCACAATTCGAAATATTTAGAACTATTTCAAACAAATAACCAAATGGTAGATGTGGGTAATAGCCCCCATAAAAGTAGGTGCTAATCCTACTCTTCTGTCTTCCTCTGTATATTTTTAGATTTCACTGCTGGACACTGGTGGCTCTTTTGTTGTAAGGCATCAATGCCTGACACCCAGGCAGTCTGCCCTGTACTTCACAGGGATGTGTGAATTACTTCCTTCCCATCCCACTGACCTATTTACAAAATGTTAGAAATAATTCGAAATAATGGTAAAAAATGGTAGAGTGCTGTTAGAAATATTTAGAAACTATTGGAAATGTCATAATCCACATCAGGAATATTTCAAACGCTTTAGAAAACCAGGGAATTATTTAGAATATTGACAAGATGTTCAAAATATTTCCAAATTATGAAATTTCTTAGACAAACAATTACAAAGAATTCAAAACATTTCTAAATAATGACAATAACAACCCACTCGGTGACGCGGAATTGACTCTATCGTACACGTAGAACTTCATGTTAGCAAATAGTCTTATATCACCATATTTTTTTTCTTGTCAATGTCTGTTTGCAATTTACCCTCGGGCATGAATTTGCAATAAACAATAAATATAAAGGAGCTTCAAATTCTTGCTCTGTAGTCTTCAAACTGCATTCCCCTAGAATACTGTCTGTCTATTTGGACAATTTCTACTCATTTCAGCCACCTCTGAAGCCTGGTAGAGGCTAGGCAGTCACAACTTTCCAAGCTAAGTTAGGTCTGTTTTCTGACGATTTTTACCACCCAAACATCTGCTTGGAGTTCGGCTGTCACCCGGTAGTAAATCATGCTGTAAGTGGGGTCAAAAGTCAGGTCACGAGAGGTCAGGAGAGGTCACACGTGCTGTCAAAACTGTCAACAACAAAACAAAACACAACAAACACACTTCTGTTCTAGTCTTCATGGAACAAGTAAGTTATTTAAGTATTGCAAAGACTAGAGTTAATCGAAAATTTGGATAGATTCTAAGTCCAATTTCTTATGTTTCTAAATGGCAGTTCAAACCTGATTCATACATGTCATAATGACTGTAAATCATTGTGTGAGACTTACATGTAAGATTCCCTTCTGAGATTTCTGTGACGTCTGTTTCTTTAATATCGTCAGACTTCTATAACATGTAAGATTTCTTTGACAGATTTCTATGACTTTTGTGTGATGTCTATAGCATATATATGATATTTCTTTGTGACATTTTTATGAGGTGTCTTCATAGTCTCCAAGCAGAGGTTTGGGTTTTGTCTTATTTTTGGCGTGTTTTTTGGCTTTTTTATCGGGCTTTCTTTTTCAGTACTAGTATCTTTTTTTTACGCCAGGGTCTTCTTTTTTTGCACCGGTATCTTGGGCTGGGATAAAAAAAGAGGTTCCAGAAGAAAGCCCAAACCTGCACTACAACTACGCAATAGAAGAACACACAAGAATGCCTCCGATGATGTTCTTATTGTTAAACGCGCAGATTAAGTTGTCAACAGAAATGAATGGCCCGGAGCAGTCCGGCTGTGTGACAGTGATTGTGATGGATGTTAGCGTAGATCTACAGATATTTGGCCTCCGGTGTTCAGCCATAGTCTCTACCAGACTAACTACGCTGGCTATATACAGGAGAATATTTGCTGGGGGAGTTTGGCCGCCTTGTGGCGACGGAGGGAAAGAAACTACCTCCCCGCGGCCGGACTCCCTTGGCCAATTTTACTCTCTTTGTTCTCGAATTCTACTATCCGTATTCCCGTAGAAAGGCCTGGTGGAGGCTAGGGAGATAGCATGTAGATCTAGACTACAGATATTTGGCCACCGGTGTTCAGCCAGGCAACAGCTTGGGTCCTTGAAGTCAGTCTCGCTAGCCTCTACCAGGCTTCGGGAGGCGGCTGGGAAGAGTAGATCCACTCAAATGTGACACTGTCTTTTGCCACCCTAGGATCTGCTTGGAGATATGAGAGTTGACATCTCGGCTCCATTTCCCGTTGATTCTCCGTAAGTCTACTCGTGTTGCCTCCGGGTAGCACTAACAATCTTCCCCACCAACATCTGCTTGGAGAGTAGCGGAAACTGTCTTCATGTATCTGTAGAGTTGACATCTCGGCTGTATTTTCCCGATGATTCCCCGTAAGTCTACCCGTGCTGCCTCCGGGCCGGGTTGTGCCCAGGCTATGAATAGAGAATGTCTGACCTGTCCGGTCCGGACCTGTCATGTCATGTCAGGGTCATCATAGTGTCGGACGGCAGAAACCCCAGAGATGTCAGAACAACTCACCGCCTGACAGGATCGCTGATAGCCTCGTACGCAGGCTTCGGTGTGTCAAACTGTACTCCAGTAGATCAACTCTCCCGGCATGTTACCAAACCTATTATAGCTCCCGAGTCCTACATCCTCTCCGCAAATAGAGGATGTAGGACTCGGGAGCTATAATAGGTTTGGTAACCAGGCTATGTTATCTCTCTATTTGGCCGATTTCTACTCTTCCCAGCCTCCTCCCGAAGCCTGGTAGAGGCTAGCGAGACTCCAAGATGTTGCCTGGCTGAACACCGGTGCTCCGGGCTTGGTTGGCCCCGACATTACTCCTGTATCGATCCGGCTGCAAAGGTTACCGCTCGGCTGAACGGTTCCATTCGTCACCCGGCCCGAGACTTCATTTTACACGGGTTGCAATATGTTACCATGAGCCGCGTCATTACACAAAGGTGATGGGCGATACTGTCAGCACTCTAGCCGCTAACAGGCTTCGCAGCAGACTGAACAGGTGCGTAGCCTCGTACCAGGCATGTTGGTGACGCTGTAGTCTCACACTATCACGCTCCATGCGTCACCCCGGCCCTAGACTTCATTTTACACGGGTTGCAATATGTTACCATGAGCCGCGTCATTACACAGGGTGATGGGCGATACTGTCAGCACGGTAGCCTCTACCAGGCTCTTTGGGCTGCACAATTACGCAAGCTGGTGCGCACTACCAGCAGTTTAGTCTCCAACAGGCTTCCCTGAGGTTACACTTGTACAAGATGGTGAGCCTGACGACAACGCATTTATCTCTCATCTCTAGACACCTGCTGCGGAGCCTGGTGCGAGGCTAAGCCGTGCTGATCGCCCTTCAGTGCTGTCCTGATGACCTCTAATGACAGCACATTTATTTTCACCACTCCTGCTCTGCTCCATCTTTCCTCAGTGTCCGAACGTTTCTCCCATGAGCTACTGTAGCCTGCTGTGGAGCCTGGTGCGAGGCTACCCTCCTGTACATCTGTGCTGATCGCCCTTCAGTGCTGTCCTGATGACCTCTAATGATAGCACATTTATGTCCATCATTGCTATGCCGACATTTAGCTCTATTACACAGCCCTATCCGATACGTTCTTCCCGCCTCTCCCCTATTAACTATAGTGACCTGCTGCGGAGCCTGGTGCGAGGCTAAGCTGTGCTGATCGCCCTTCAGTGCTGTCCTGATGACCTCTAATGACAGCACATTTATTTTCATCACTCCTGTACATCAGTTCGCCATGTCCGAACACTTCTCACAGCTACTGTAGCCTGCTGTGGCGCCTGGAGCGAGGCTTAGCTGTGCTGATCGCCCTTCAATGCTGTCCTGATGACCTCTAATGACAGCACATTTTAATATGTGCATCACTGCTGTACATCAGTCCGCAATGTCCAAACACTTATCACACCCTGTTAACTACATACCACCAGACCTGCCACAGAGACTGGTACGAGGCTATCCTCCTGTACATCTGTGCTGATCGCCCTTCAATGCTGTCCTGATGACCTCTAATGACAGCACATTTATGTCCATCACTGCTGTACATGTCCGAACACTTCTCATAGCCTCTCACCTACTGAACTGCGGTGGCCTGCCACAAAGCCTGGTGCGAGGCTAGAAAGCTGTACATCTGTACTGATCGCCCTTCAATGCTATCCTGATGACCCCTAATGACAGCACATTTATGTCCATCACTGCTGTACATGTCCGAACACTTTCCCCGCCAGTCTCACCCACATTACGCAGAATTGATCCTCTAGCTAACGTCGTCATTATCACCTCGCTACCTTTATTGCTACAGAAGCCATTTCCAGCCTTTTAATGCGACCCTGTAAACAGAATTAGTCGATTTCTGAGCGCGAAACGCGGCTGTTAGAGATTTATGTGGGCCATTTGTAGCCTCCGTAGCAGGCTTATAGAACTGGGGGTTTGGTTTGGTGGTCTTCGGCTGTTTTCTGATTAGCCTCCGTAGCAGGCTTATAGAACTGGGGGTTTGATGGTCTTCGGCTGTTTTCTGATTAGCCTCCGTAGCAGGCTTATAGAACTGGGGGTTTGATGGTCTTCGGCTGTTTTCTGATTAGCCTCCGTAGCAGGCTTATAGAACTGGGGTTTGATGGTCTTCGGCTGTTTTCTGATTAGCCTCCGTAGCAGGCTTATAGAACTGGGGGTTTGATGGTCTTCGGCTGTTTTCTGATTAGCCTCCGTAGCAGGCTTATAGAACTGGGGGTTTGATGGTCTTCGGCTGTTTTCTGATTAGCCTCCGTAGCAGGCTTATAGAACTGGGGGTTTGATGGTCTTCGGCTGTTTTCTGATTAGCCTCCGTAGCAGGCTTATAGAACTGGGGTTTGGTGGTCTTCGGCTGTTTTCTGTTTAAAAAAGGGGGTAATTCAACCAGGCCGGCTATGTTGTCTATATGCAATCAGAAAATAGCACATAAAAGCTCCCAAAGACCCTGAAGACCCCCAGTTTTTGGCGTGCTATCGGCTGTGGAGGCTAGGAAACTCGCCTGTTAGAGATTTATGTTCTCCATTTGGCCCCAGGCGGTGCCAGGCCGGGCTCCGGTCACGTTTGGTCCATTCCACCGCGGCCGGGCCTCGATCTGTCTTGATCCGCGGGGCCATTACCCGGCCAGTCGATCCGCGCGCAGAAACGTGTTCATTTCCAACGGAAATTTCGGGCGAAACGAGCGGAGCCTGATTGGGACATCTGTCTTGTCCTGTCCACGGCTCCGGCCGATCCTACTGCAAAGCTGTAAATTTTCGCGGAATGAATGAATGAATGAGTGAGTGAGTGATTGGGTGAATGAATGAATGAATGAATGAATGAATGAATGAATGAATGAATGAATGAATGAATGAATGAATGAATGAATGAATGAATTTCGAACGGAAATTTCGGGCGAAACGAGCGGAGCCTGATTGGGACATCTGTCTTGTCCTGTCCACAAGTCGGAACGATCGGCCGGAGCGGCCGTACCGCAAATCTGCAAATGATGGATGAATGAATGAATGAATGAAGGAAGGAATGAATGGATGAATGAAGGAAGAAATGAAGGAATAAAAAAATGAAGGAAGGAAGAAAGGAACGAATTAATAAATGAAATTGTGCGAATTTCCCCGGTGTTTTTGGATGGATGGATGAATGAATGAATGAATGAATGAATGAATGAATTTCCAACGGAAATTTCGGGCGAAACGAGCGGAGCCTGATTGGGACATCTGTCTTGTCCTGTCCACGGCTCCGGCCGATCCTACTGCAAATCCGCGAATATTCGTGGTGTTTTTGGATGGATGAATGGATGGGTGGATGGATGGATGAAGAAAGGAATGAAGAAATAAAGGAAGGAACGAACGAATGAAGGAACGAACGAACGAACGAAGGAAGAAATGAAGGAGGAAAGAAGGAAGGGATGAAGGAAGGAAGGAATTGATGGATGGATGAATGAATGAATGGAATTGTATATGTATTATGTATACATCGAGCTAATTTTGATGGGTTTCGAGTTTTTCATTTTGAGGCAGTGGAAGACGAACATGGAGCCTACAGTTTCCGTCAGCAGCCCAAGGTGTCTGGAGGCTCAAGGGCGAGGCTATGAACCTTCTTGGATCCGAGAAAACGTCCGGAATAGACAGAAAGCTCCTCGGGCAGGGTTTGATCTTCGCGTTCGGATATTCCGGATTATTCCCGGTTGATCCCCGCTATTCCGGCTTGATTTCCGGATTATTGTTCAAGGGCCTGACGGATGGTCTGTGGAAGGAGGAACATCCGTCTTGGGAGAGTCTTAGAAAATGAAACATCGCGGCTGTCTAACTGTGCTGTAGTACAAATCTTACCGAAATAAGACATGGTAGCTCCTGAAAAGTCGCAGAAAACGGTTTGCAAATGCAATCGCACGTTGCTTGTTGAGTGATTCATACAAATAATGACGAAAACCAAACCAAAACATGTTTTTAAAATGCAGCAAGTTTAAACTGTAATTTCCAACACAAGAAATTGGACTCACCCAAATTTTCACCCAGACTTCTACTAACACAGATGAACTTTCAAGATATGTTTTTAAAATGCAGGAATTTTAAACGAATGTGCATGTTTTCCTGTACGTCTGTCTTGTTGAACACGGTTTCCTGACACATCGAATTAATGAATGAATGGGTGGATGAACGAACGAACGAACGAACGAACGAATGAATGATTTAATAAATGAATGAATGACCTGAGCTTGGTAAGGGCCCAGTTTAGAATAACACAAACAAGCCGTTCGATCTCCGCTGCATTTAGCCCATTTGTGCTGGAGTATGTAAAAAAGGTCATCCATTAATTCATTAACAGTCATTTTCTCCTTTTCATTTACTAATGGGTTGATATGGCATGCAAAGGCTGTGAAAGAACGAACCGCTTCAAGACTGGTGAAGATATGTATGTTTAGTGATCGCTCAGCGAAGCCTGGTAGAGGCTAGGAGCCCCCAAATGCCTGATAGATGCTACAGGAGAGGTGTATGTTTTAATGGTAGCCCCAGATGTCTGATACAGACTATGGGAACCTGTAATGTTTATATCGGCGGGCCCAGATGGTGCGAAGCCCGTGCGACGATCTGGGCGTGTCCCGCTCCGGGCTGGACAGTTCTACTGCCTCGTTAGTTTGACCGTCATCGCTACCTGCAGGCTCAATCCTCTTTTTATGCCCTACACAAATCTCGATGTACGTTCGAAAATACACATCTGAATCACTATAAAAGCGTGTAGATACTTAGTAACTGACATCTCTTCTGAATTACAGAATGTAACAATCCAGCGTCCATGGTCGGTGTTGCCATTGTTAAAACAAACAGACAATTGGCAGATAGCGGGTGCGTCCCCTGTGTTACGTCACGGCATCACGTGACGGCTTCTGGAATGGGGCTACTACGCCGGGGTCGCGGATTTCCAAAAACGACACTTTGAGAAGCTGTATAAACTCTATTTCTCGGTAAAAGTGACTACAAACACTTTTAACTTACTGTACTATATGTATATTTTTGATATCTATGCCTATTTCAGGTACTTTTTGAGGTGGCTTCTGCCCTTTAAGAAAACACAATCAATAGGTTAGCTTTAGTATTATCATGGATTAGCTCTGTTAGAAATTCATTGGCGATAATGAATGAAAACTTCTTTGTACAAGTACAGATCATGGTGTACCTAATGATATAAGAGTCTAGTATGTATAGGTTCAACTTCTCGCTTTTTAGGCCAGCTGATCAATATTGATCATTTCTGCACACAGACCCCCCCTCCCCCTGAGTGCCTGCCATGATTAATTAACTCCTGCCGGTCTGAGTTCATTAGTGGCGTTAATTAGCTTCAAGCAGATGCGAAAATCCAGGGTAGAGGCTACTGTAACCTGTCTGCGGTAAAACCCAGGCTCCGACACGCGGCTGTGGGGACCAAGCGGCAGTTTCCGGTGTTGTGATCGCCGAGCTCACAAAGTTTGTAAACAGAGTCAAGGTCGGGGGAACACACAGACAGGACGCACTCCAAGCAGATCCTAGGGGGGGGGGCAAAAGACAGTATCAGATTGGCCAGGCAGCATCCATTCAACAAAAACCTAGCCTGTAACAGGCTTCGGGAAACAGCAAAAATTCTCATCTCTCTATTTGGGTAATTTCTACTCTTTCCAGCCGTCTCTCGAAGCGCAGTAGTTTGATACTACAAGTTTGATATCAAAATGTGCCTTTTTCATTCACATGTTCCTTTATTTCTGCTACAAATAAAAAAAGTTAGGTTTATTGTGCGATCTTTATTTATCAGCCTGGGCATCAGGCGCCCCACACGGCTGCTCCAACAATGAGCCGTATCGGTAGCAGGGCGTGAAACCGACACGAGATTTATGAGATAATCTATTTATTTATGACGCCACCAGCTCAGGGCTTCCTAATCCCCGGGCAGAAGTTAGTTTTAGTTAATCTCCAAGCAGATCTTTTCATTTTTTGGACATAACTAGACGAACAACTTACAGCTTAAAAATGGTACAATGTATTATGTAGACAGATTTCTACCAGGCTTACCACAGGCCGGCGGGCTACTGTAGCCTCTACCAGGCTTCAGGAGCGGATGGAAAGAGTTTAAAGAGTAGACATTCGCTCCCGGATGCGGCAAATCGCACTTCTTTATTGGAATAACTCTACTAGTAGTACCGGCATGTTTCTGTCTATTTGTCAAATTTCTACTCTTTCAGTCGCGTCTGATAGCCTGAAATCTGCAGAGCGGAGACACACTGACAGCGTTCACGGGTGGATTCCAGGCTAGGCTAACAAGTCTCTCCACAAGTGAGCAGCGTTTGTATGGAAAGGGGGCTAGGCTCCAGGCGTCCCACGGCGCTCCGATAGCCGGTATTAGCTAGCCTCTACCAGGCTTCGGGAAGCGGCCAGTAGAGTAGAAATCGGCCAAAAAGAGAGATAACATGCCGTAGGATTTGTTATCTCTCTATTTGGCCAATTTCTACTCTTCTGGCCGCTTCCCTAAGCCTGGTAGAGGCTATGAAAACTCCTACCCGAGACGTCCCCCGGCGCTCCGATAGCGGTATTATTGTAGGTATTATCGCGACAAGCCGACCGGGTAAAACACTAATGAAAAGCCGCAAACAGAAAACCGCCGGTCCGACTTTGAAATGCACCTCGGACGGTCTAATTGGTCCTAATGCGATTGGAGCCCAACAATGCCCGACCGGGTCCCGAGAGAAGGCCGACAATGCCCGACTGGGTCCCAAGAGAAGCTCAAACATCACAAAAGCCCTGATATGAATTACAAGCAGCGGATCGGGAGAAGTGATGATGAAATTCATACCAGCAGTCGTGTGCTAATGAGCCGAGGGGTGCTGGGACACCGGCACTGATCATGCAGATGGAGCGTGGAGGCATGCTGGACGTCTTTTCGTCATGTGTGTTTTTGTTTCTGTCCAATTGTTCCGGTTATTTTCCCACGTGCTTATCGTTTTAGTCACTTTATATGTAGTGGAGAGAAATTTCAACGACAGGCACAACAAGTAAAGGAGAAATTTGAAACAAGATGAGCCAGATATCTGCTATGCATGTACCACGGAAGTTATATATAAGCATGGAGTTGAACGGTCTGTGTTGTAACTCAATGAGTAAGGAGTTGGGAAAAGTCTTGTAATTATGTATCCCTTTTCTAACCTCCTTGGTTCTACAAAGGCAAAGCAGACTAAAAAGTTGAAATACATGTACACGTTAACATGTACAACTACCTGTACGCTTGTGCTGTACAAGTACACAAAGAAAAGAAAGAAAGAAGTGAGAAGCAATGGTTTATTCAACTTTATTAATAAAATACTTGCAACACAAGGCAAACTTGGATTGTCTAGAAAGTGCTTTGTTTGTTCTGTAGTTTGTGGTTTGTGTGATCTTTCAAGGAGGTCTTGATTTTAAACGTCCTTGGTTCTCTGGTGTATGCTCTGGTTTTCACACAGATAGGAGCAGTTCGCACAGACAACAAAAGCCGTCCAGAGAAGCCCTGCCTGATCCGTCATTATTACTCTAATCATTTACTGAAGTCGTTAAATTTTCATACGCTCATTACGGGTGAGATTAGCGGGGTGGTTCACATGACACGTGCGGGCGGTGGGGGGTGGGTAGCCTCTACCAGGCTTCGGGAGGCGGCACCCGGGCCTAGCCTCTACCAGGCTTCGGGAGGCGGCTGGAAAGAGTAGAAATCGGCCAAATAGAGAGATAACATGCCGGGTGCGGCAAAATGTTCTCTCCCAGCAGACCAACTCCCCTGGCATGCTATCTCTCTATTTGGCCGATTTCTACTCTTTCCAGCCGCCTCCCGAAGCCTGGTAGAGGCTTTGGGGTGGGAACAAATAGCCTCGCTTCAGGTGTAGAATGTCCTTGGTGCAACTATGGCAAATTGGTACAGCCTGGCCAAATTGATATTGTCTTTGCAGCTAGCGAAAGATCTGCTTGGAGATTAATTTCAGACTATTTTCCCTCACAGATGCTCTGATCTTAATCCCCCTTGGGTACCCCGCCTGTCCCAGCCCGGCATTGTTCCTCTCTCCTCTCCCGCCAGATCACTCCCACAATCTGCGGCGATTAGAACATCACTTAAACATCACACCTTCTGTCTTACAAATGCCGCTGTCTCGCATCATCACCCGATCTCAGGCTGGGCTGGCTTCAAACAAACCGCCTGGATACAGATGCAAAACTGCACCCGAAGCCTGGTAGAGGCTAACATCAAACAACAGTGCCGTTTCTCACGCACACGCACAGACAGACGGGCCGACGCACGCGCACACACACACAGGGAAAGACACAAATACACTCACACACACCATGGAGGTAGAAAAATTGTGTTCACACATGTACACATTCATATACACACACAAACACACACACAAACGGACACACACACACAGACGGACACATACACAAACGGACACACACACACGCGCGCTTTATACTTATACAAAACTCATTACAAAACAAGTCAAAAAGTTTTTCCCGTGAAAAGAAATCCCTTGTCTTAAATTCTATCATCTTTTACCGCTGGAATCAGTTGTAGCAAGGACATTATATGTAGACTTGAAATCGGGACGTCAAGAGTTTTTAACTGAGGTGCAGTTATCTTCCTATCCGCTGGGTGGCTCTTCAACTAGTGTAACTCGCACCAAGCTTGGAGTTGAAAGGTCACCACTTCCCATCATCCTCCAGGAATTTCGCGCCATTTTGAAAGAAGGAGAGCGAAGAAGATCGGGGAAGAAAGAAAAAGTCTCCAGAAATCGTCTCATATCTTCTCACCTGAGGACACCTGGTCACACCTGCGTCATGCCGGGACTTCTCCAGACCTGTGAGGACCTGTTCAGCACCCGTGACCTCTACAATGTCATAGGAGTGGAGAAAACGGCGACGGAGAAACAGGGTAAGACGGGCGATGTGTGGGGAGGGGGGCACTGTCAAAAATATATGAAATCTTGATCCTATATTCGAATTCGGTTGCTATCATTCACCCGACATGTGCTGGAAAGCGTCCCAAATAGTAGGGACGGACTAACTCATATTGTCTTCTGTTGATTGAAGAAGGGCTTGTTCCTTGTTTTCACGTTATTTTTTTTAAACAAAACATAGAAATGTCAAGTTATAAAGATTTAAAAAGTTATCTCTACACAAATATTATGAAGAAACTATTGTCTTCCTTCAAACATATGGATGAATAAAACAATACATCTATTTCTATTACCAAAGTTATAAAAAAATTGGTCTGTTATGTAACAGTACATTGTCAAAGCTCTCATTGAGGGCAAAAACAAGTATTTTCTTGCCATAAAGATGTAACACTCTGGTCTAACAGTTCTGTGATAAAAGTTACAACAGCTAACATTAACAACTTACGTTGTAAAGTTGTGTTATAAAAGTTGGGACTGTTTTCCTGTATTTCCAGTGAAGAAAGGGTACTACCGCATGTCCATGAGATTCCACCCGGACAGAAACTCAGACGACGCCCAGTCCACAGAAAAGTTCCAGGCTCTGAGTAAAGTCTACTCTGTCCTGTCTGACACCGGGAAAAGGGCCCTGTACGATGAAAGTGGTAAGTTCGGACTCTGCAGAATTAAATCAGGTCAAATTAACCGTCAATAGATCATAGCATCCAAGATACAGCAGAAATTGATAGACATCTCAAGTAGCATCCACAGCTTTTTGTCATGCTACTTGAGATGTGTAGCTTGAGTAACTTGGAATGTCTAATCTTCATTGACGTAGGATTCTACAGTTTTTTCATCATCTGTTAGTTAGTTTTACTCTAGTTTGGGCACCTACTACCTTTCTCCAACCTTCTGTGTTTCCAGCCTCCCATCTCTGTCTGCCTCTTTTAAAGTTTGAATTTCTTTCCCTCCATACACAGTAAGTTGCAGAGTTACTTTTCAATGTAAGAGCTTACTAGAAGATGAGTGACTACTGGCTGTTATCATACGTGTAACATTGTTGTTTATTGTTTGTTGTTTATTGTTTGTTGTTTATGTTCCAGGAGAGGTAGATGATGAAGTTGATGTGGACCAGGACAAAGACTGGGCGTCCTACTGGCGTCTACTATTCCCACAAGTCACTCTGCAGGCTGTGAAAGACTTCGAAAAGAACTACAAAGGTAGGAGGAACTAGTAACAAAAAACTAGATAAGACCTAAGAAAAAACTCTTGTGTTTTATGCTTCCCGACCAACCTTAGAAAAAACTACTTGTTATGTTGCCCTCTCCACACTGAGCCACGCAAAGCCCTTGCCTTTACTGTTGAACACCTTACTCAACATCACCTAACCACATCTGTCCTGCTCCAGGGTTCTCCAGTTCATAACTTTGACATTAACATTACACCGATCAACTTGTTACACCTAACCCTTGCACATCTAACTCTAGATATCTATTGACAATGCCCCTACTGTACTTGGTGACAGTGAGTTCCACTCTGCGATAGCTCTGAGAAAGAATGAATTCTTGAACACCTCCATCCTTGGTTGATAACTCGGGTACTTGAAGG
This sequence comes from Branchiostoma belcheri, assembly GCF_001625305.1. Lineage (NCBI taxonomy): Eukaryota > Metazoa > Chordata > Leptocardii > Amphioxiformes > Branchiostomatidae > Branchiostoma > Branchiostoma belcheri. The sequence goes on from NW_017802547.1 coordinate 1,069,349, forward strand.
CATGACTATATTATAAGATGACTTTCCTTCCCCAGGTTCCGAAGAGGAGCTTGCTGACCTGAAGTCTGCGTACCTGGAGCACGAGGGCGACATGGATGACATCATGGACGCCGTTACCCTGGCAACGCTCGAGGATGAGCCGCGCTTCCGCAAGCTGCTGATTGGTCAGATCAGGTCAGGTGACCTGCCGGACTTCCCAGCATTCTCTCAGGAGGACAGGAGCAAGCAGCAACGCAGGAAACGCAAGGTATGTTGGGATATGTTTGTTTGTTTGTTTTTGTTTATTATTACATCAGAAGTCAACTCAAACTTTCAAAGGAAATGCAAGGCTTGTCTGCTGTGTTAACCTTTTCAGAAAGAAAACATATACTGTAGTTTTTTTTTGTTCTTTGTCTCCAAACAAATAAGTTTGATGACCTTGACCAGATGTCTGTCACCATGGTAACTGGTGCTGTAGCAGACACTCTGTGGTGTTGGGTTACATTATGTAGCAAGTGGCAGAACAGTTGCACAACTTTTTGTGGTCAAGTTTTTTTTTGCTCAGTTTTTGTATTTTGTGTTGCATTTATTTGATGACATGACAGCTTTTTGTGTTTCATTTTTCAATGTCATCACATCTTTTTATGTTTAGTTTTTTTCCATATCACTACTACTTTCTGTGCTTCATTTTTGATAAAGTCATCACATTGTTTCTTCCCACCCCCAGGCTAAGAAAGAAGCGAAGGAGGCAGAATCAGCGATGAAAGAACTTGGCATGGACGGTTCGGAGGACGCGCTGCAGAAAATGATCGCACAGAGAAGCCAAAACAGAGAGAGTCAGTTCAACAACTTCATGGCTGATCTGGAGGCTAGATACGCACCAAAGGGGAAGAAAACCAAGAAAGGGAAAAAGTGAAAAGAAAGGGCAAAAATGATCAGTGCTAGTTATTAAAACAAAGAAGACTTTACGTCGATAAAGTTTAGACATCCAGGTAATAAGATACACCAAAAAGCAGTTACTCAAGCAACTTTCCAAAATCATATCCAGTTGCTTGAGTAATTTCTTTTTGGTGCAAGGAAGACTTTGTTCAGATACTTTTAGTGACACATGTAATCTGATATCATATGATAAAAAAAGTATTGATTATTGTTATGTTATATGTTATGTTTCTATGTGGAAATAAAACCTGGAAGTATGAACTAATTTTCTGCCTGTTGTGCATTCTGTCTAGTCTGTGTTTGAATGAATGAAGGAAGAAATGAATGAAGAAATGAATAAAGGAAGAAATAAAGGAAGGAAGAAATGAAGGAATGAAGAAATGAAGGAAGAAGGAAGAAATGAAGGAAGAAATGAATAAAGGAAATGAAGGAAGGAAGAAATGAAGGAATGAATGAAGGACACCATTCATGTGTCCTGGGCTTTTAATGCGCCCCGCCCACACTAGAAGCCCAGGACACAAGTGGACTTATGTGACACCATTTCATAAAATAATATGTATGATACATAAACAAGCGAGAATATGGGTACAGAGATAACAAAATCAACCATAACTGTATATATGACCATATTTTACTTTGTCATCATCAATATAACTTTAAGGGCTTTAGATATAAGTTAATAGATGATACAAACAAAACAACAGGAGCAGTACCAGTACAAAAGAGACCTCTTTTCTGCATGCAGTCCTTGTGACAGATGATTTGTACAACGTTTTCATGTGCTAGAAAATACACACTCGTATAAGAATCCAAACACTAACTGCGAAACCCTTAAAACACATGACAACAAGCAGGTTTGAAATAAAAATTGATTTTAAACACATTATACACATTTATATGCAGTAATATGAAGTATTTGACCAACACCCTCACACATACACCCCCCCAGTGTTCATTGGTAGGTGCCAATACGTCACTTCCGTTTACGGGGTCGCCGTAGGAGGAAGTGACGTCATAGGTCAACTTTTCCTCCCCCAGATATTTACTACTAAAAGAACTAGCGGGAAAAAGCTCAAATATTTGCGGAAATAACGTTTAGATGCGGATTTAGTGATATTTTGAAGGTTCGTAAGCTTCTTAGGAGTGTTTTGGACCTTGTTTAGAGCTCTTGGCTTGTGAAAAAGTGGTTAGATCGGTGATTTTGTGCCCGGAAGTTGAGCGGTCAGCGATGGTGCCCACCCCGCCGAAACTACAGAAGGAGAAGCGGTTGAGCCCGTCCCTGGGATCGGCGGGACAAGAGACAGCGCCCGAGGTGAGTCTTTCGGCTAACTAGCGGGGTGGGGACGCTCTAAACTCATCACACATATTGTAACTGTTACTGTGTCAGCTGAAGTCAAAGAAGAAGAAGTCAAAACCGACCCCCTCCCCACATGATTCTAACTTCTACATGGAAACTTGACCTAGCCTGGTACCCAGCCTTGTTAGCTTTAGTCCGCTACCCAAAATCCGCTCCCCGGGTAGCGGACTAAAGCAGGCTACAGGTTGAGGATAAGGATGTACAAATTTAGAAGTTACTGGCAAGTTTGCAGATCTATGCATATACTAGTAAACGTATGAGCCTGAATGAATGATGTGTGTTGTATGGTGGCTTTGAAAAGGTGTCCTAACATGAACACCAGTTCCACCATGCTCTTCATTACTGATGTACATGTATGTGGAGAATCGAAATAAATAAATAATAATTAGATAGATAAAATCATTACTATAATTTTGGGTGGGGCCAGGGCAGAGGGACAAGTTAGTCAGGCCCCAGCTCAAAATTGAATGAGATGAAAATAATTTTTATATATCATATATAATCATATCAATTTTGAGCCGGGTCTGACCTTTCTCCTCTGCCCTTTGCCCCCAGGTCTTCTGAGGTCAGCCAATGGGCTGCGGACGTGTCGGCTGTACCGTAACCTTGGCAACAAACGACGTAACTAACGACAACATGAGCGGAAACCTGGGTGTACCGCAGTTCCCGGCACCTTCGTCCGCTCAGCGCGTGGGAGGGGGGCGTAACAAGGTTGCGCTGAAGCCGGGAAGGTCGCTCATGGACTGGATACGGCTCTCGAAGTCGCGCGACCTTTCCGGGACCGGGGGTCGTTTGCATAACGTCACGCCCGAGGAGCTAGCGAAACATGATACTGAGAGCGACGCTTGGACGGTGATTCGCGGGAAGGTGTACAACGTGACTGCATACGCGGAATATCACCCCGGTGGGGCGGAAGAGCTCATGCGAGCCGCGGGGAGGGACGGGACGGATCTTTTCAACGAGGTTCACCGGTGGGTCAACTACGAATCGATGCTGGAAAGCTGCCTGGTCGGACGACTACGAACAACGCTTCACGTTTCACCAAATGCAGGAACACCGAAGCGAAAACCACCCAAAGTACAGACGGGATTTCTGAAACCTCCACTTCCCGCAAACCTGACTCTTCCCAAACCACCAGGCGCTGCTTTTGAAGAGAAACTCAAAGAAAACTCTGATGGGAGACCAGTAACATCTGTAACACCAAGTGAGCAGCAGAAACTGGAAAACACCGGTGGGAGACCTGTCAGTTCTGCTGATACCGTGGACAATCCCTGGCCGACAAACCCAGAACTTACGAAACCATCCCTTCCCTATCCTTCTGCACAGGAAACAGGTATGTGTGATGTTATTCGTGAGTCGTTTTATATTTATATATAAATAGTATAATAGTTGCTCTTTGAAGACATAATATATATTGTCCATGTAAAGTGTTTTTAAATCGCATTTTAAAATGTAGATTTTAAATTTTTATCGATCTGTATTTTAAACATTTGTAATAATTGTAAATGTTGGCTCAATTCTTGTTTTGAACTTTATCGAACATTTCATGCCAATATCAATAAAGCTGAATCTGTTCTCTCAAGCAGCAGTACCCACCGACAAGACTGATACTGTGGACAGTTCGGGTGTTCCTGTGCTAACTGTTGAGAGTCCTGTCCTTCCTGTACCGACTGTTGCGAGGGAATCTGTACAGGAAACAGGTATGTGTGACTTTATTTACGAGCCGTTCTCTCTGGTCTTTACTTTAGTGCCCATGTGTGGCTTTTGTAATGTTTGTGTGTCTGTATATGTATTGTAATGCAATGTTAATTTGTATTTGCTAGACAACTGTAAAAAATCAGTGTTATTCAGCATGTTTTTGTACAGGCTGCGAGGCTGGTTTTTATGAATATGAATAAACTGTTGAAACTGTTCTCTCAACCAGGATTACCCACCAACAAGAGTGATACTGTGGACAGTTCGGGCGTTCCTGTGCTAACAGTTGACAACTCTGTCCTTCCTGTGCTGACTGTTGCGAGGGAGTCGGTACGCTACGACTGGTTCCAGAGCGACAAACACATCACCGTGGTCGTCTACACGAAGCGGAAGGGCCTGACTCGCGAGAACGTCACTCTGGACAAAACTGGCCGCAAATTCGAACTCCGCCTTTTCCTGGGCCACCAACAGCTGTATCAAGTCCACCTGGAGTTAGAGGAAGAAGTTACCGATGAGTTTAATGTAACGTTTGGAGCGTCAGGGTCTAAACTCGACGTCAAGCTGACGAAAGTTACTGCAGGAAGGAAGTGGAGAAGGTTGGGGAGTCCTCTAGATCAGGACGGAAGGTCAGTTTTAGTTATTTAGGCAACACCAATTTAATTTGTTGGTTCTCGGATTCCATGTATCAATTCAGTGGTTTGATTAAAAGTTCAAAATTCATTGTTTAGATATTAACTCAGCCTTTTGTGTTGACTTTAGTCTATCAGTAAGACATCTGGAGCTGCATAGTTCCTGTTCAGAACTTTTATTCAGCCTGTCACACGACCGGTTTTGCCTGTGTGGCTTCTTCAAGTTTACAGAGGCTAAATGTCCCGCTCTGTTTGTGTATTTAGGTTACGGAGGACTGTTTACGGAGGTACCGGGCGTGTGGTGGAGTCTCAAGTCATTTATCAAATAGCTTATTATAAGTGCATTTTTTGTGTTCCCAAAGCCTTCCCAACAGGCTTTTGTAATTGTGTGAACTTGTATGGCACAAATAAACCAGATCTCTCTCTCTCTCTCTCTCTCTCTTTCTCTCTCTATTTAGGTTAGTTGGTACAGAGGACTGTGAGCGGAGGTACCGGACATGTACGGTCGAGTCTCGAGCGGAGGTGACCTATGACACGACCCTGTACCGCGTACGACTGCCGCCGGGGTCGCGGATGTGGGTCCCCGCGGGTCATCACGTGTACGTGCGACGCCAAGTGTCGGGTTACGGACAGGTGTCACGGCCGTACACACCTGTACCTGCATCACTCACCACACCTGCACAGGTGGACACACAGGGCACGGGCCTGAACCTCATGATCAAGGTCAGTGTTACTGTAAGGCCTAGGAAAAAAAATGTTGTGTTTTCTGTTTCAGTCCTGAAAATATTAGGGGGGCCAAAAAAAAAACGTTTTAAGTGTTTATTACAGAAAGTATTTCTGAATTGCAGAACAAAATTTTGACAGTCACCAAAATTTCATCCAACTCTGAAATTTTTTCATATTTTTACTATTGTTATTATGTGTATCTTTATCTGTATGTTCTTACATGGGCGAGTCATGCCTGAAATAAAAAAAAATTAAAGTTACTAGAGTATTCTTTCAACAGTGACAAGTTGGAAGGGTAAGGATACTGGCCTCCACATTTTCGATGACTATCAGTCCATCTTGTTCACGGAATGGCCAAGTCTCAAGCTCTCACGAGACTAGGCCCGAGACTTGCATCGGTCTGCTGGGCCCTACCTCCTGTTGCCTCCCTCACTGTTGAAAGAATTCCCTCTAGTAACTGTATCTATACATGACAAATGAATCTCTTCAATTTAAAGTAAAAAAAAGTATTTCTCCCACCTCAGGTGTACCCACAAGGTGTTCTCACACCTGCACTAGCCGAGCTGCAGCCTGGGGACCACCTGGACATCAGCGACTACGACTCAACCCTCGCTCTCCCGCCATTGGACGACAAAGCGTCCATCGCCTTCCTAGTCGCCGGGACCGGTTTTACGCCTGTACCGGGACTTGTAACCCTCCTTCTTTCCCGCGACCAGAAAGACCAGAAAATCACAATTTTTTTCTTCAACAAACAGGAGAGAGACATCCTGTGGCGCGAACAGCTCGAAAAACTGGAAGAACAGTACGCACAGAGGTTAAAGGTCATCCACGTGCTGTCCGACCCCGGGTCGGAGTGGAGCGGGAGGTCGGGTCGGGTCAGGTCAGAGGTCGTGGAGGGCGACCTGCCTACGCCGGGACCGGTAACCATGGCGATGGTGTGCGGACCGGTGGCGTTTAACCAGGCAGCGGTGAAGGTCCTACGTGAGCTGGGATATCAGCAGGACATGTACGATGTGTTCTAGTTTACCCTCAGCCTGCTAAGGTAGCCACTTAGGCCTAGGAAAAAAAATGTTTTGTTTCCTGTTTCCCGACCGACCCTAGAAAAACCTGCTGACCTTAGACTTTTTGGGTGGACCCCTGCAAGGGACATAATTTATAGAGCTGATTAACCTTTTCTAGCTCAATGATCTGACATCTGAGTGATAAAACGTTGTACAATTGGTTTTCTAATATTGACATTGAAAATAAAAGTGTAATCATGCAAGTTTTACTTTGTTAAACTGTATTGTATAAGTAGTTTATTATATATATAGATATTACTGAAGCCTAAAAAAAAGATAATTCCAACCTGCCGATCCTAATTTTTTCAGGACTGAAACAGGAAGCACAACATTTATTTTCCTAGGCCTTAGCAGCAAATTTGCAATAGTTGTGGGGTTAGGCAGCAGGGAGAAGGTTGAACAGAAACTATCACACTGCTACTGAGAGTTGACTAGTGAATAAGCGAGAAATGTGGAGGAATTCTGCCCATTTTTCTGTATAGATTTCTCAGGAAATATGGGATATAGATTTGTGTGTTAGATGGGATCATGCTGAAAGTAATGTACAACACCATGAAGTTATGGACACAGAAATCTTTATTGACACAGCAACAAATTAAAATGCATATTATATTAAACATATCAACAGATATCCTAAGGCCACACCAATTCATTTCCTTGGTTCTCATTTTAAGATGAAAATACAGCAAGCAGACATCAGAAAAGCAGAGGGCAGGGAGCAAAACGTAAATACATGTATCATGACTGTATTCGCTCAAGTGAACCAAGGCATAAACCTAGCTGGTTGAGCTTGTTTCTTTTTAAATGCTAGAAACAACAAATTAAATTGGTGTGGTCCTAGCTTCAAAGTAGTGTGCCCGAGGAAAGTATTCTCAGGGTCTCTATATTGTACTTGGTATTTATGGTAAAGGATACAAAATGTGGGCTTTATTGATGTTTGATTCGTACTATGTTTGCTGCATATGTAACACATTTCAGGCTTGAAACCTGACTTACACATGCAGGTTAGTGCAGGTAGAATTTGATTTTGTAGTCAGCCTTGTACTGGGGATATGAGTGTTTGTATGTACGTACTTCATTAACCATAATTACAAGTGAAGTATTGTTTACCTGCATGTCTAACCTTGAATCATCAACGTACCTGTGAAATGTTATAATTATATCAAGAATTTATATTGTTTCTAAATGGTGACTAGTTTTAGTCCATAGTTTATATAGACTATGATTCAGTGCAGATTTGTTTGTCAGGTAAATATAATTTTACAGGTGTGTGGAAATACTTGGTGATTTCAAGTTATATTCTGTCAGCAGTTTGCAAGTGAGATTTTCTTTATGAAGAATAAATGTTGTGTTGTAACTTTTGTGACATTGTCTTGTTTTGAGTTAAATATCATTCTTGTGAGTTAGATATGTGATGAGTTAAAATGTGATTTTGTTGAATGTGAAGCTGCTTTTAATTGAAGTTATGAGGGAAGAGGTCAGTGTCAGACAAAATGTAACAACATACAGGTCACATACTCTACATAATAGTGCAATCCTACATGTATATACATGTACCTTTATCCTAGCCTCCGTAGCAGGATTATAGAACCGGGGGTTTGGTGGTCTTCGGCTGTTTTCTAATTAGCCCAGTTCTAAAAAAAACGGGGGTAATTCAACCAGGCCGGCTATGTTGTCTATATGCAATCAGAAAATAGCACATAAAAGCTCCCAAAGACCCTGAAGACCCCCAAAACCCCCAGTTTTTGGCATGCTATGGAGGCTACCTTTATCCTTACATGTAGAGGCATACATACATGCACATGGTCTAAAAAACATACAGTGAAAAATTACGGGTTGTTTCAGGTATTGCAATAACTTGAGCAGGGGTGCCAAAGAATTCATAGGGATTTTTGTACAGAATTACGAGTATATTTTTTAAAAATCTAATTTTTTCCTCAGCAGCCAGTCCAGGGCACATCAGTGATCGTTCTCCACCCAGGATCTTCCTTCCTGCGGATTGGCCGCGCTTCAGACACCTTCCCGCATGTCATTCCGCAGGTCTGTTTGTTTTTTGTTTATTTCCTCGCAAGACACTACTGTAATTCCTGATTTTTTTACTGTACTGTTATGTTCACTTCTGTACCGTGAACTTATCATTACAGTTAACAAATGATTCCTGGACTTTCTTTTTCCTGCACCTGTCACCACCATAGTTCTGTGAACATGTCCATTTTTCTCAGACCGTGAACTTTTGCTACCGTGTTAGTGCATTACAGTAACGAAGAAAAGATATTGTAAGCTACTACATGTAGGTGCTTTAACCAAACAGTTCACAATGACAAAGAAAAATTAACAGACCGAAAAACAAATATGCTAGGAATTAATATGACTGAAATATTACGCAAATGATAACAAAAGTGGCAATAAAAACATACATTGCCATGGCGACAGTGGCTGCTGTTATGGTTATTGTTCTCCCTGAGATGTTGCCAAAAACCTAGTTGTAACCATAAATATACCAGTATAACTTACATGAAGAAATTGTGATTTGATGATAATGTTCCAGCATGTCATACCACAGGTAATTGCTAGGCGGCGCTGCTGCAAGCCGGACACTGCAGGGAAACACGAGGACAGGACACTGCTCAGGCATGAGGCTTGTGTAAGGTTGTTTTTTTTCAGAACCGTGCTTTATCCAGGACTATGCTTTATCCAGAACCGTGCTTTATTCAGAACTACACTACCCGGTATATCTAAAACCATGCTGTATCCAGAACTGTGCTTTATCCAGAACCATGCTTTATCCAGAACCATGCTTTATCCAGAGCATGCTTAGGCACAGTTCAGGATAGCCCATGCCTGATCCTAATCCTAAGCATACAGGCATGGAACTAGATAGGAATGATTCTGGACCATTTTCATCTTTTCGTGGACTTTGAAGAAAATGATGCTTGATGAACCAAAACATTTAAGAAAAGGACAGCAGTCTTCAGATCATGACAGTAGCGATCGCTGAAGTTTTAAACTGTGTTTGGCCATGTCTCTGTGTATTTACCTGGTTGATAAAGTAATATTTTTGTGGCCCTCTACAGCAAACTGAGAGCAGAGCGATCCATGAGCAGGGCCTGAGGGGAGTGCAGCAGGCCCTGATGTCAATCATCACGTCGTCAGGGCAACACAGACTAGCCCCGCCCACAGAACAGGTAAACTTACACCTTTTCTAATATACTTTGATTTTGATTTTTTAAATGGAAGCCTAACCATAGAGATAGGATATTTTATTACTATCAAAATAAAGAAACTGGTATGTTATTACTTTTGGGGTGGAAGTATTAGTTTGGGTGGTACTAGTAATCTATCCTAGGTTTGTATGGTTTGGTTCCAAAGTGAGCGGGTGGACATTGGATTTTACTTGATTGGTTTTGACCCAGTATCCCTGATTCAAGGATGTAACAGTCAGGAATGTGTGACACACGAAACTTGGTGTAATACTACATTTGTACTAATAGCAGAGTAAGTTTCCTCATACAATATATGTAGTATGAGTCCATGTAATTCATTAACACAAAACCTACTTTTTGGATGTTTGAAATCCCAGATTTCTTGTTGCTGTTCCCGGAAGTTTGAAACCTCTGCTTTGTTGTTTCAGCTTGCAGCCTATAATGCGCAGGTTGGTCCTCAGATCGAGGACACGTCAGATCTGGAGTGGACGGACACCAGCTCCAAACCCCAGTACTTAGTGGGGCAGGAGGTATGAAAACTAACTCCTAAACATTCAACCTACTTTATTATGGGTAAAGGTAGTCCCACAGCCTTTTTTGAGGCTGTAGGGGCAGTGGGTTGTTTGTCCACAGTATCTAGGGCACAGTGTTGGAAGGCTGAGCCCATCCCTCTCCTTCCACTGCCTTTTACCTCCCCACCCTTAGCACTCTATGTCAAGTACCCAGGTATCCAGAACCGTGCTTTGGACAAATCTGTGTTCTTGGATACGCGAAAACTATCCAGAACCGTGCCTGATCCTAATTCTAACACATTCAGGCACAGGGATACACTATAGATACACACGGTTCTGGATATAACAGTGGGGGCCCGCAAGCCCGTTCCGTAGAGCGTAATCGGCCGTTTTAATTCTACGTAGAGCGTAGACGGACCGCTCTAATATTTTTGCGTAGAGTGTATTTGGCGTTTTATTCTACGTAATACGTTGTAGCCACTTGGAATTTATTGTAAAGCGTAATCGAGAGGTTTCTGAATTCAGCGTAGAGTGTTATTGGGACCCCCCCTTGCAGGCCCTCAACAGTGTCTGTCTTCTGTCCCCCCAGGTCCTGTACCTTCACCCCTCGGAGAGCTATAACATCCACTGGCCGATGTCATGTGGTCAGCTAAACCTGCACAGTGGCACAGGAGGATCTCTCACAGCAGTTCTGGCAGACCTTGAGACCATCTGGACAACCGCCATCGAGAAGTTCCTGGACATTCCTGTCAAGGACCTCAAAGTAGGCGCTCTGTTTTTTTTTGTTCATTCGCTCATTCATTCATTCATTCATTCATTCATTCATTCATTCATTCATTCATTCATTCATTCATTCATTCATTCATTCATTCATTCATTCACTATTTGTTTCCCTTTGCATAAGGAAAACAATCATGTTTTTTTTTGTTAATTTTTGAGTAAGAATAAACAGAGCAGTACTGCCAGTAGTTTGTCAGGCTAGACCATGTGAAGGTAAACATTATGCATTTGCGTTGCAAATGTTTCCTTTCTAGCTAGTTCATTCATTTGTCCATTTATATGTACATTCATTTAAAATTTGTTTGCAGTATATAGTAGAGGGGATTTATTCCTCAAGCTAACCGACATCTCGCACACGCAGTCGTCCCTCCGCAAGACACCTGGAGCCGCATAGTTCCTGTGTAGAACTTTTATTCAGCCTGTCACACCTGTCATTTAAGATTTGTTTGTTTGTTTGTTTAGCACTATAGATGCATCCTGCTTGTCCCTGACATCTACAACAGACAACACATCAAGGAACTGATCAATCTGCTACTGAACAGGCTGGGATTTTCTGCAGCCATCGCACATCAGGTGGGCTGGCAATCAATCAATCAATCGATCAACCAACCAATAATTAATGATCAATAGATCAATCATTAATCAATAGATCAATAATAAATAATTCTGTAATAACTCATCAACCTGCTGTACAACTGCCATCGCACATCAGGTGGGCTGACAGTCAATAATCAATCATTCAATCATTGATCAATCGATCAATCATTAATCAATTGATCAATAATCAATCAATTGATAAACCGGCAAGAACTCATGAACCTTCTGTTGAACAGGCTGGGCAACCGTCGCAGATAAGATGGCCTGGCAATTGATAATCAATCAGTGATCAATCAATCAAGAATCAATCAATGATCAATGACCTTGTGAGAACTTGTGAGAGTAAGAGGTTAAAGGTTAGGTATGTTTGTGCAGGAGTGTGGTGGGTCAGAGGTCAGAGTTTACTAGTAGATAGAAGTGGTGAAGAGGTTATAGCTTTAGATATGAGTTGTACTAGGTTCTTGTGTGCTTATAGGAGTCGGTATGTGCGACGTTTGGCAGCGGTGTGGCCAGCGCCTGTGTGGTGGACGTCGGGGACCAGAAAACAGCCGTGTGCTGCGTTGAGGACGGACTCTCCCACAGAAACTCAAGGTCAGTACGGACTCTCACAGAAACTCAAGGTCAGTACAGGTAGATGACATTCACTGATGACATGCTTGGATGGATAGGTGGAAGGGTTTGTATACATGTACATGTGTATGGGTGGGTGTGTAGATGGGTGTATCACAGTGATGAAATGTTCTCTCTCTCTAGACTATCTATGGCTCAACTACAAACGTTACATGGTGCCTGGAGTGGCTGGGCCTGTGTGTATGTGAGTGTGGTCATGGGTGTATTGATGGACTGTGTGTGTGGTAGTGTAGGTTGGTGTATGGATGGGTGTACCTGGACTTGGTGCATGAGTGGCTGGGTATTTGGGTGGATGTGTTAATGGGTGTACCTGGGTGTTCATGTGTTGTTCTCTCCCTAGACTGTGGCTGGACTACGGCGGCAGGGACGTAACCCGATCCCTGGAGTGGCTTCTGAGGAAAACCAACTTCCCATACAAGGACTGCAACCTGCTGGACCGGCTGGACTGTCAGCTGCTGCAGGAGCTCAAGCACTCCTCCTGTCATCTCAATAAGGTACTGCAGCTCCACACATCAGCACACAATCTAATGTATAACCTGCATGTCTCAAGCACACCTCCTGTCATCTCAACAAGGTACTGCAGCTACCCAGGTATAATCTGTTGGAAACGTTTGGTCACTATGTGCTGTACTTGCCCTTGTATTGTTGACCTCCATTATCAGCCTGGCTGTCTAAAGGTTTGAGCAATGTTCAGGTACATTTTTCAACAAATGAAAAGAGAATTAAAAAAGATTTCCTGCCTCCCCAGGACATGTTTGGAGCCAGGTAGCAGGATGTCCATGTGCAGAGATCAGAAATTTTCAGATCGCCCTGACCTGTTACATAGTTCATTTTGAAGAGTGCAAGATGTCGGTTAGCTTGAGGAATGAAACCCCTCCACTATACTTCATTAGCATTTCTAACAATAGAAATTTCCCCCCCTCCCCAGGACCAGTCTGGAGCCAGGCTGCAGGATGTCCATGTGCAGAGGCCGGACACATTCAGCCGGCGCTACCAGATCAGGGTCGGCGAGGAAACCATACAGGTATGTTTTTTATTATCATTATTATTGATTTTGATTTGATTTATTGAAATTGCGTAAGTGCAATACACGCGGAACAGAGGCAGCTGTTGCTGGTGTTGTGTCTCACACATAGAAAAAAATACAGGACAGATAGTACTTGTTTTTACTTGAGTTAAGTGAGGAAAGTCGTGTAAAGTGCCTTTCCCAAGGGCACAAGATTGGTGGCATTTCAGGACTCGAACCCGGGACCTCTTGATTCCGAGTCGCGTGCGCTGCCATTGCGCCACATGACCCAACACTTTACCACTTGCTGCCACCAGGCACAGCTGGGGCATCATAACTGGTTATACCGGCTATACGGATATAGAAGCTGATGTGTTATGCCAGCTATACAGATACAGATTTTACTAATGAATGTTATTATAACCCATGGGTCTGATTGTCCCCTTTAGGCCCCCATGGGTCTGTTCTACCCGCAGCTGTTTGGGCTGGTCGGCGGCAGTCTGGTCCACACCCAGCTCAGGAACCAGGGAGACCCGGAGGACATCCACGACGAACACTACCTGCTGCAGACACAGAGCACACAGCAACAGGTAACCATTCAACTCTCACACCTGACCTGTAACCTCTAACCTTTACCCACCTGTACCTGCTGCAGACACAGAACACTCAGCAACAGGTAACCTTTAACCTCTCACACCTGACCTCTTACCTCTAACCTTGCCCACAGCAGCTCATTCACTGACATGGCCGAAATATAGTCCAACTATGGCCAAAAATGGAGGATAATTTACCACAGTTTACAGTTACCACTGCCACACTCACCTTATTTTTGCCAGGATGCAAAGCAGTATGGGTAAGGGTGTGAAGTCTGCCATCCCTGATGTATTATGTTTGTACTTGCAGGTAGCCAAGGCTGTTGCGGAGAAGAAGGCCAAGGCTAGCAGCAAGCACGGCGGCGAAGCTGACAAAACCTCGTCCGACCCCAAACCTAGTCTGGAGCCCAGGCACAAGCGGGCGCGCGAGGACGCAGGGGGGTCTTCGGAGGCTAAGCATCGCAGGGGGGCGGTCAGGCTACCCTCCGCATCCAGGAGGGGGTCAGAACCCGCCCCCCTGAAGCTGATGGGAGTGGACCAGGCTATTCTGCACAGTATAGAGTGCTGTGGTAGGTCTGTGCTTGAATTATAAACCAGATTAGTAGGACCTCCCAAATGTAAATAGTATCTTTAACATAAATAGCAAATTTCTTTGATCGCAACCATTTATTTTTATGAGCTGACGTTGAGATGATGCCTGTCCTCTTCATCGGGGCTGTTCTGACTGGTTTGCTGATGCTAGATGTTACTTGGTGCATAGTGTCCCAGAGGCGTGAGTACCAAGTAACATCTAGCGTCAGTGCACAGCAAACCAGTCAGAATTAGTACTAGTATGTTTTTGGCTAACCTTTGGGGCTATCACAGGCCCATTATTTTATTTCTTTCAGCCACCCGCTTCAGTGATTTCTTGCACAAAAATCTAAGAACCAACAAATCAAATTGGTGTGGCCTTATTTATCATTTATTTATCTGTTTGTTTGTTTGCAGCTTCTGACGAAACCAAAAAGAAGATGTTCTCGTGCATCCTGGTAGTGGGAGGGGGGCTGAAGTTTCCGGGGGCCCAGAATTTCCTGCTACACAGGGTCAGGGCCCAGCTGCCTGCCAAGTACCGCAACATTGCCGACACCATGGAGGTCATCACCAGGCCAAAGGTCAGTAGGTCACCACTGGGGCAAAGGTCAGTGGGTTATCACTGGGGCAAAGGTCAAAATCACTCACACAGAAGAGGTCATCAAAAGGCCAAAAATCAGTTTTTTACAGGACACCTACATGGTGTGTTGTAAAAATGAGATGTTTTGACCATGCATTTGTGTGTACTTGTGTGTGTGTGTGATGTTGTTTCTTGGTTTGTGACTATGTTTGTTTACTCCCATGTAGGACCAGGACCCGCAGATGGTGTGCTGGAAGGGCGCAGCCGTGCTGGCCTGTCTGGACACAACCCAGGAGCTGTGGGTCGGGCAGCGCGAGTGGCGCAAGTTCGGCATCAGGATCCTCAGGGAGAGGTCGCCCTTCGTCTGGTAGTGAGAGTTGGAGGGTCAGAGGTCACCATTTGTGTCAATTCTGCTGTGGGTCAGAGGTCACCATTCGTCTGGTAGTCAACTCTGCTGGAGGTTAAAGGTCATCAATTTTGGGGAAGTCAACTCTGAGGAGGGTCAAAGGTCACAAAGTTTGCTGTGGGTCAGAGTTCACTGTGGTAGTCCACTCTGCTGTGGGTCAGAGGTCACTTTATGGTAGTCAACAGTGTACAGGGTCAGAGGTTACCATTTGTGTGGTAGTCGACACTGCAAAGGGCCAGAGGTCACTCATCGTCAACAGAGGTCACCGTTTCTGTGGCAGCCAACAGTTTGTAACAAGTTTGTAACAATGAACATCCATAGAGAGGTTGTAGTCAACTCATTGTGTAGCAAACTTGACTGTTTGTGTGAAAAAAAACAAGGACTTCAGCAGTAAACATCTTGACTCGGTCAATTATGCTAGTAGCAGCATGAACTACACTTGTTATACATATACCGTCATATGTGATGTCCAGTTTATACAGCTCAAATACTAGTATAATGGAGGAATTCCCAATAAAGTGTTTTCCTTAGCACCATTACAAGACTATGTCTGTTGCTATTTAACACCTTAGCACCATTACAAGACTATGTCTGTTGCTATTTAACACATAAATAAACAAAATACATTAATAAAGTGATACATTAAGTCACATACAATAAAACTACACGACGACAACCCCCCCGCCCGGAGTGTTTACATTGGTAGGTGCAAAGCTGCAGTGAAACTGCGGTTTGAGACCACAGGTCGGCTCCAGGACGTTCTAAAAAAACATGGCCGCCGGAAAGAACAAATATCCCCTAAATATAATTAATTTTGCTTAGATGCTTCAACAATGCCACGAATTATACTGACTTGTAATGAGGAGTTTCGTTAGAAGCACTGATAAAATCTGTAAACGTGTTGGCGGAAATAAAATGTACTATTTGGGTAATCAGGGGAGTAAATTCCCCTCTGACCCACAAGGAGTTCACCTCTGACCTCAAGATACGACGGAAGGAACAAAGGATAGCAAAGCTGCCCAAGCCCGGTTACGTGAAGAGAAAAACCATCATAGGAAGCAGGTAAGGCTTAGAAACGGACTGAAAAGTATTGTGATACCGAGCTAAATAGTTTGAGATCCTTCCTGTGGAAAAAAATGATCACAGTAAGGTCATGATTTATAGGCATTTTGTGGATGTGAAAAAGGTAGAAATGAAGGGGGAGGGGGGCGAAATCACTTGCCATATTATTTACAGACAAATTAGCCGCTATCCAGGGACTGAGATGTTGTTGACACAGAAGTAAGATTTATTGTAAAATTCGTATGTGAAGGTGAACACTGAATCTGATTTGCAAAATGTTACCTTTTTGCAGGCCTCGAAATTCAACATAGCTTCCTATATATAATTTGACCCATTTTTTTTTTGGTAACGAGTGCTTTGACAGACACCCTGTGGTGTTGGGTTACATTTTATTGTTTGAGGGGCTGGTCACCATGTATTTTTGTAATTATTATCCATTGTATATGATAATAATATTGTATACTAGTATGTGATATCGGATTGTGTTTGAGTAATAATATGAACAGAGCAGTAGTTTGTTACATGTAAATGTTTAACTTCACTTGGATATACTAAGGGTGAAGGTGTCTACAGCCTATGATCAGAAAATTAGAATTAATATCACAATGGTTTTTGCTGATCTGAATTCTAGCATTGAAAGCTTTAATGAGATATCTCTAACTCAAAATTTCTTTTTTCTTTAGGTTGAACATGGCAACGGCAGGACACGGGTCTCCCACCGGAGTTGGTCAGAACTGCTGTGATGCGTCTCCCACCGGGGTTTCCCAGGTCAACTGCGACAGCAAAACTAGCAATGCTGACAAGATTTTAGTACAAAATGTGAAATTGAATAACGTTGGTGAGAAACCCTACATGTGTGGGGAGTGTGGATACAGGGCGACTTGGTGGTCAGAGTTATCCCGACATATGAGAACCCATACAGGAGAAAAACCCTACAAGTGTGACCAGTGTGACTATGCTGCAACACACAAGGCAACTTTGGACCGGCATTTAGCAATACACACCGGTGAGAAACCCTACATGTGTGGGGAGTGTGGATACAGGGCAACTCAGAAGTCTACCTTATCCCGACACATGAGAACCCATACAGGAGAAAAACCCTACAAATGTGACCAGTGTGACTATTCTGCAACATTAAAATGCACCTTGGACACACATCTATTAAAACACACCGGTGAGAAACCCTACATGTGTGGGGAGTGTGGATACAGGTCAGCTAAAAAGTCTGACGTTTCCCAACATATGAGAGGCCATACAGGAGAAAAACCCTACAAGTGTGACCAGTGTGACTTTTCTACTGCACGGAAATCTACTTTGAACAAACATCTAGCAACACACGATGGAGTGGACCACTACATTTGTGGGGAGTGTGGGTACCGGACAACCAACAGATCTGCCTTATCCCAACACATGCGAATCCATAAAACTTATAAAAGAGAAAAACCTTGCATGTGCCATCTATGTAACAACTCTGCAGCTAGACAGTCCGAACTGTCTGCACATTTTATAGATCAATCAAATTTGATAAATCACGAGAAAGAAGCTGAATCTACTTGTGTGAGAAATGTACAACCAAGAAATTTGTCTCCTTGTAGCAAGAAAGTCAAAATGGAAGAAGAACCTTTCCAGGAGTGACCATGTTAGCTGTAGTGTTAGTCTGTACCTGGGCCTGAAAACTACACCCTAGTAAACAAATTTGCACCAGAATCGGACATATTCAGGCATATTATCATTTTTACTGCAAAATATGTGCCCAAGGAAACCCTATGTGAAATCGCACCAAATACTAGTACGGTATATGTAGCTTTTGCACCTGGGATACGTTTAGTACATAAGATTTGATTTGATGTATTGAAATATGATTTGATTTGATTTATTGAAATTGCAACAGTGCAATACATGCGGAACAGAGGCAGCTGTAGCTGGTGTTGTGTCCCGCACATAGAAACGAATACTGGACAGACAATACTCATTTTCACTTGAGTCTACTGGGGAAAGTCGTGTCAAGTGCCTTTCCCAGGGTCACAAGATCGGTGGCATGTCAGGACTCGAACCCAGGACCTCTTGGTTCTGAGTCATGCACGCTACCGTTACGCCACACATCAGTTTTTGACACTGATCTGAGAATCTAAAATTTTTCGACATTGGTATTTCCTTGTGTAAAGTCCTTGTTTAAGTCTAATTTGTTCGAATTAATTATGTAACATTTTAATAGCATTACATTTTAAACATAAGCATTTATTGTATGTAGTATTTATAACATAGTACTCTGTACTGTCTTTGTATTTATATTGTTTTAGCTTACAGCAATATATATTATACTAAAAACGATAAGCTGGGTTGTGGATATGAGTGTAACATTTTGAGAAAATTTTGCACAATTTTGGTAAAAATCTATCAAAATAAAATGAATTTTGTGCTATATTATATTGCCTGGTTATTGTGAATCCTTTGCTTTCGTAATTTGTTTTTACCTCCAGGACATAAGAGCACAAAACGGTTATATTCATACATATACAGAAGTAGAATTAGAACTAGAGAAGTAACATTTGCAAAGCATAATGTTTACCTTCGGACATGGTCTGCCCTGTTAATTTTTACTCAAACATATTCACATACATGTACTACTAGTATATAGTGACAGGAGTAGAGCAGACCATGAAATTTGCAACATTATGTAACCCAACACCAGTCACCATGGTGACATACGTCAACAAATCATGTCATTGGCCAGGTCAGAGGTTAGTGTTTGGAGAAGAGGAAATTGAGTAAAAACAATGTTTTCCTTCGGTAAACATAAATAGAAACATACGTAGGACGACATTTTTCCTAAAAACCATATTAGAGGAACTCGTTAAGCGGCGATCTGTGGTTTGACCCATTGTCAAGTAAGTATCAGGTCTGTAACCTCTCACCTTTGACCCGCCGCCATTTTGATTTATTCCATCGACATCTCTTCCGATCTGACGCGATTTACGGAATTCCAGAAGTCGAGAAGACCGCTAACCTCCACAGACCTACAGGTAAGATCCTTTTTGTCGTTAATGTTTTCTTCCTGGGTGCTTGTTTGGAAGTAGAAGCCTGCATTGGAAGTGTATTTTGGATGGATATTTGGTGGGGAGGGGGGCAGTACATAATTTGTGTTAGAAAAAAGTTTAAAACTCTAAACATGTAACTACCGATACAGATGAACTTTCATGATAGTTAACACGTGTCTAGAAGAATGAAAGGCTCATGTCGAGCCGTTCTTAAAATTCCTAACATACTTGCAAATTCTTTTGCTTATTTTCACACGCATACTAAGGTCATCTATACTCTCCAAGCAGAGGTTGTGGGGGGATAATCGTTACATTTTTATAGATGGCCGTTTTTTTTTGTCCTGATCCCCACCGGTGGCCGCGGACCTTCTCTGGCTAAAGGATACTGCCTGGCCAATTTGATACTGTCTTTTTGCCACCGAGAGGGATCTGCTTGGAGATTAGTCATCTAATCGAATGTATTCTTTGTGACTGAATGTTCTGAGAGCCCAGGGCTCGAAATACCCATGTGCAATGTGCAAAATACACTTGATTTTCAAGATTTGCACTTCAAAATATTTTGAATGTGCAATAAATTTTGCATCTAGAGCTGGAGGCGGAGGGGACGCTTTGCAGACAAAGAAGCAAAAATTAAACACACGTTTTTTTTTTATTTTATAAGCAGTATTTACCTCAGATATCGTGCTCAATAATCAAGGAAAGCAAATATGCAAAATAGAAATAATCTATTTCTCTCAGAATGTTGGTAAATTTTCTTTATGTGCTGTATCAGAAGTTTTTAATTTGGGGAAGTTCCAGTGATTACTCAAGTATTTTTGATATGTAGACAGTAGAAGGGGAAGTCATTTTTTTTAATCTTTAAAGCTTTGAGCGGCACAACCCGACATCGCTATAAGAAGAACATGTCTTAGTATAGAATGAAGTTAACATTATTATAAGGAGGGTACTAGTTATCAGAGCCCAAAATACTGATTTTTTTAGAAGTTGTGGGGCTGACTTGTCCTGGGGTTGGTGCCGAGTTGTCCCGAATGGCCAGGGGCCGAGTTGTCCCAGGGGCCGAGTTGTCCTGACACCGGAGACAGGAACCACCAGAGTATTTTCATGATGGGATTTTGACTGGCGTGTCACCCGCCGCACCTCTTTGTTTTTAGGAACAAGGTCATTCAACAGGGTTGGTGCCCCTCTTTGCCTAAAAATCTAAAGCTAATGCCAAGAAATGTACAACTGTCAATTTTTCTTTTGATATGTTTCCCCTTGTTGAAAAGCGTTTTATTTTTTGTTTTGTTGAGGTCGCTCATCCGTTCACCAGATAGTCATTTTATTTGTCTTTATTTCCAAACAGAAAACAGAGATGGATGAAACTGGGGACAAACCCTTGGAGAGTGAAGAGAGCAGTTTTAGGACAACGCCCGAGTCTTGCTTTACTGTGAGCAGCCACACAGGAAAAACGCCTGGGGAAAATGCAACAGCCCAACATCTAGAAAAACACACCGATGAGAAACCCTACATGTGTGGGGAGTGTGGGTACAGGACAGGTGACAGGTCTTACTTATCCCGACATATGAGAATCCATACAGGAGAAAAACCCTACAAGTGTGACCAGTGTGACTACTCTGCAGCAGTAAAATCCTCTTTGGACCAGCATGTAGCAAAGCACACTGGTGAGAAACCCTACATGTGTGAGGAGTGTGGGTACAGGACAGCTAAAAAGTCCCACTTATCCGAACATATGAGAACCCATACAGGAGAAAAGCCCTACAAGTGTGACCAGTGTGACTATTCTGCAGCAGTAAAATCCTCTTTGGACTTACATCTAGCAAAGCACACTGGTGAGAAACCCTACATGTGTGGGGAGTGTGGATACAGGACAGCTAAAAAGTCTCACTTATCCGAGCATATGAGAACCCATACAGGAGAAAAACCCTACAAGTGTGACCAGTGTGACTTTTCTGCAAAACAGAAATCTGGTTTGAACGTTCATCTATCAAAACATACCGGTGAAAAACCTTTTATGTGTGGGGAGTGTGGGTACAGGACAGCTGTGAGGGGCAACTTGTCCCAACATATGAAAACCCATACAGGAGAAAAACCCTACAAGTGTGACCAGTGTGACTATTCTGCAGCTCAGAAATCAGACTTGGATGATCATCTAGCAAAACACTCTGGCGAGAAACCCTACATGTGTGGGGAGTGTGGATACAGGGCAACTCGAAAGTCTCACCTATCCATGCATATGAGAACCCATACTGGAGAAAAACCCCTACAAGTGTGACCAGTGTGACTATTCTGCTGCACGGAAATATGATTTGGATAAACACCTAGCAAAACACACCGGTGAGAAACCCTACATGTGTGGGGAGTGTGGATACAGAACGGCTCGCAAGTCTACCTTATCCCTACACATGAGAACCCATACAGGAGAAAAACCCTACAAGTGTGACCAGTGTGACTATTCTGCAGCACGGAAGTCCACCTTAGATGATCATAAAGCAAAACACACCGGTGAGAAACCCTACATGTGTGGGGAGTGTGGATACAGGACAGCTTACAAGTTTGACTTATCCAAACATATGAGGACCCATACTTTAGAAAAATCCTACAAGTGTGACCAGTGTAGCTATTCTTCAGCCTCTAAGTCTTCCCTAACTCGACATAAAAGAATTCACACGGAGGCACCAACTCTGCAACTGTGACCATCTCGTAGTGACATTTAATGTGCATAATCTTCTCTTAAGTATAGTTTTTCTATCTTCAGACTATATGTAGCGTACGGATACAGCACAATAATTTTGAAAACATTTAGGCTAACTACATGATTTATTATAAGATATGCTACTCATATCTGCAAATATGCAAGTTTTTCCGGACGAAATGTCATAGGCACTTTTGTCCACTGCATTTTTAATCACTGTAAAACTGTGGTTTACTTACAAGAATAATTCTTAGCCAGACAAATATACTTTCTTTAACTATCAATTATATATTTTGGAAAAGAATCCATCATTTGATAACCAGATTTGTAATTTTTGAACAGTAAACTTAATTTGTGGTAGAACACCAAAATTTGTTGGTATTGATTGGATAATGTAAATGTACAGTATTTAACATCGGTAAGTGATTGTAAACAGTAGTTGAAAGATAGACGTTAGGATTTATTTATTTATTTCAGCACCAAAGCAAACCTTGCAGCAGGGATGAAATCCCTGAATTGAAAGAGTTTGCGTACAGAAAATAAAAGTTACAAATAGGCAAGGCAAACACTATATACACAACCTCATATACACTATAATACATAAAAAGAAAAATTTGTACCAAGCAAAAACACTGTGTACAGATAAGGTTTAGGAAAGATAAAACTAGTGGTTAGTGTAGAGTTTGTAAGAATGAAGCCATTGAAGGAGCTTCGATTTCTTGTTAATACAGGTACATATGTACTTCACTTTGTCTAAGTGTTTGCCTGTATGTCTTACAGACACAAGAATATCTTTTGACTAACATATACTCAAGAAACTAGCGTTTGGTTTGTAGTAAACTCTTTGCGCTGATTTGCATCGGTGTGAAATGACCGACTTGCTTCAGTTTCCAATAGTAGGAAGTATTTCACAGTTGTGAAAACGTAGGCGTTATATTGTATATGAGTTAAAGTTCCTGTTTGTTTTATATTACTTTTAGAAGATGTATCAATAGAAACTTTCCGCTAGCACAATTAAATCGTTATGATGTACCTTGAACATGATGTTTTCTTCTGTGTTGCTCTTTTTTCGTTGGATGGAATATTGTCAGAGGTGGTCGGAGTTGATCATAAAACACAGAAATCAAGATTCAGACCAAACAGTTTGGCTTGACATTAATTCCCTTAAAACATCTCTTTCAAATTGTATCAGAAACAAAAGTCAGACGCTTGTTACGTTGTTAAGGTGGTCGGTTTGAAACACAGAACGTTGACATTATGAGGAGAACGTAAATTTATGTGCCAACTGATGTCAAATGTACAATGTGGGTAATCAGGCACACAACTTTACCTTTGACACATTTGGCGTTGACCTCTGACCTCACGAGACGACGGAAGGACAAAGCTGCCCGAGTTCCGGTTTACGTGAAGAGAAAACCCGTCATAGGAAGCAGGTAAGGCTTAGAAACGGACAGAAAAGTATTCTTATGTTGATTGGAATAGTTTCAGACCATTTCTGTGGAAGAAGAACCGCAGTAGGATGATAATTTGTAGGCATTTTCGGGATGTGAATATCGTTGAATTAAAGGGGGAGGGGGGCGAAACCTAACATACGTTCGACCCTCGCCACTTACATGTACGTCGATTTGCATCAGGCAAAGTGGCCTTTTTAGAGTACGTGAAATTATATGGAAATGTTAATTGTATTGTAAAGAATCGCACAAGGCGTACATTGCAAAATCTAGAAACGCGTAGAACTGATTTGTAAAAACAGTAAAATTATAGACAAGCCTGGTGCCCAAACCTAAGGCTATACTGCCGACTCTCTTTCCAGCCTAGCGAATGGAGTCATTTTACCCATTGTTTGTAGTCGTAGAAGTAATAAATAATGTGATATAAAATGTTTTAAGAGATTGTTGGTGTGAGTGAGTGATTGTAAGATCTCAAATTATGATTTTGGAACAACATAGAAGCAAACCTATTCAAATGCGAGAAAGACAACACGTTAGAATATTTATGTTGGGTTACGTTGTAATGCATTAGGTTAAAATTGTAAAGCTTGGTGAAGTTAGAATTCTTTAAAGCTTGTTTTCTATTAATTCTATTTAGCATTGACAGCTTATAACGCTTAATCTGCATAATTTCGTCAATTTTTTTTTCATTAGGCTGAACATGGCAATGGCAGGACAAGGGTCTCCCACCGGAGTTGGTCAGAACTGCTGTGATGGGTCTCCCACCAGGGTTTCCCAGGTCGACTGTGAGAGCAAAACAAGCAATGCTGAATATCAGGCAGCAACACAAGTTAACATGGATAACGCTGGTGAGAAACCCTACATGTGTGGAGAGTGTGGGTACAGGACAGCTAAACAGTCTGACTTATCCCGACATATGAGAACCCATACAGGAGAAAAACCCTACAAGTGTGACCAGTGTGACTATTCTGCTGCACAGAAATCCAGTTTGGACTATCATCTTGTAAAACACACCGGTGAGAAACCCTACATGTGTGGGGAGTGTGGGTACGGGACAGCTAGAAAGTCTTACCTATCCGTACACATGAGAACCCATACCGGAGAAAAACCCTACAAGTGTGACCAGTGTGACTATTCTGCTGCAAAGAAATCAAGTTTGGACCAACATCTGGCAATGCATGCTGGTGAGAAACCCTACATGTGTGGGGAGTGTGGGTACAGGGCGGCTTACAAGTCTCACTTGTCCATACATATGAGAACCCATACAGGAGAGAAACCCTACAAGTGTGACCAGTGTGACTATTCTGCAGCACTAAAATCTAATTTAGACACACATCTAGCAAAACACACTGGTGAGAAACCCTACATGTGTGGGGAGTGTGGGTACAGAACAGCTCAAAAGTCTAACTTATCCAAACATATGAGAACCCATATAGGAGAAAAACCCTACAAGTGTGACCAGTGTAGCTATTCTGCAGCCTCTAAGACTGCCCTAACTCGACATATGAAAATCCACACGGAGGCACCAAGTCTGCAACTGTGACCATCTCGTAGTGACATTTAGGACGCACAGTCTGCTGTTAACTGCAGTTTCGCCACTTAATATTTTGATACGAATCTTAAGGGTATATGACAGTTATGTTCATTAAGATATAGGCTGAATATTCCGTAAGAATTCATGATGTTTGCAAGTAGGCAAAGGTTTTCCCACGAGAAAACCCTATACTTGTTCACTTTAAATTCTAATTAAGTTATGGCTATAATTTAGTTACACGAATAAGTCTTAGTTTCGCTTAGTAGCCCATATACTTTGTTGTAATATGAGATATGAAAATCTGTTTTAGCTATCTAGAATTGTAGACTGAGAATAGTAAATGTTATAGTATAGATTTTGATAATGTACATATACATAATCAGTAATTAACATCGGTAAGTGATTGTACACAGTAGTTGAAGATGAAAGGTAGACATTAGTGCTGTGTTTGTACACAGTAGTTGGAATGTAGACGTTAGTGTTGTGTGTGTACGAGCTTAGATTTCCTGTGTATCTACTAGTAGTTCCTGTCACGAAGTGTTTGCCTATATGTCCTACAAACACAATTATATCTTGTGACTATCAACTCTTTCAACTACTAGGATTTGTACAAATTAAACCAAAAGCTAATAGTATTGATTTGTATCAGTGTAAAATGACTGATGTGCTTCAGTTTCCAAAGTAGGAAGTAATTTTACGCCAGTGAAAAGGTAGATGATAGGTTGTATACAAGTAAATTTCCTGTTTTGTAGCCGGGGTGCCAAACCCATAGCACACTGTCACACAGTATCTCTGTGAGTACTTTGTGTCCAGTGTGCTATGGGTTTGGCACCCCGGCTACTGTTTTGCATTTTTTTTCTAGATCTACAGATATTTTCCACTGACATAATCAAATCGTGTAATACCTTGATCATAAAGTTTCCTTCTGTGTTGCTTTTTTTCCTTGGATGGAATATTGTCAGAGGTGGTGAGTTGATCATAAAACACAAAAGTCAAGATTCAGACCAAACAGTTTGGCTTGGCATTAATTCCCTAAGAATCTCTCTTTCATATTAGATCAGAAACAAAAGTCAGACGCGTGTTACGTTGTTAAGGTGGTCTGTTTGAAACGCAGAACGTTGACATTATGAGGAGAACGTAACGTGCCAACTGACGTCAAATGTACAATGTGGGTAATCAGGCACACAACTTTACCTTTGACCCGAAGAGCGTTCACCTCTGACCTTACGAGACGAAGGAAGGACAAAGCTGCCCGAGTTACGGTTTACGTGAAGAGAAAAACCGTCATAGGAAGCAGGTAAGGCTTAGAAACGGGCAGAAAAATATTCTAATGTTGAGGGGAATAGTTTAAGACCATTTCTGTGGAAGAAGAACCGCAGTAGGATGATAATTTGTAGGCATTTTCGGGATGTGAATATCGTGGAATTGAAGGGGGAGGGGGGCGAAACCTAACATACGTTCGAACCTCGCCACGTACTAGTACAAGTACGTCATGCTGCATCAGGCAAAGTGACATTTTTTTGAGGACGTGGAATGGTATAGAAAAACAGCAATTTTAACTGGATTGTAAATAAACGCAATGTGGGGTTCTCTAGCGTATTTCGGCTGGGCATTAATCGGCTTAGAACCAAGAGGTCTGGGGTTCGA
>NW_017802548.1:0-4934 GCF_001625305.1 Branchiostoma belcheri
TCATGTGAGTATGACATAATCAAAGAAATTGTAGACTTTGACAAATTATATTTCAGTCTTGTTTTAAGTAAACCACTATTGCTAGACCTACGCTATGCATTATTACATGTTAGGGCTGGGCAAAGTCCCTAAATATAAATTGCAGTACTTCTGCCAAGCGCAGCGTGTCTCTTTTGAACCGTGCGTGAGGTGACAGCGTCCTACTGACCGGTCCAACAGGTAGTGACCTCGCCTCTCCCGGTTTGCCTGCAGGCGGTGACAACCCAACCTGAGACACAACAAACGGGGGACAGTCTTAGATGCTGCTTCTTTCATAGTTCCTTCAAGACGTCTTCATTTTCTATACATTCTAGGCAATGAAAAAATACTCTGATTACTTTGCGTTGTTTAAACCGTTAAAAAAACCTTCTAGATTGAGAATAGAGTTGACCCTTTATTTTTGACCCCGTCAATATTTCGATGGCCACGGCGGTCAATTTCTAGGGTAAAGTTTCCAATTCTACGGAGGTGTATCAGGTTACCGGGGTTCCACGCGCGGCTTCCGTGGAGCCAGTCTCAACGGTAAACATTATTTTCATCAGTTATAAACAGTTTCACGGGGACTCTCTTGTTCAAATGTGATAAAATCCGCACTGCATATAGCTCAAATGTTGGTGTTTTTATTACAATGCTTAAATGTGCGTGAAATCACTCTCGACGCGTCGAATGCTTATTCTAGAACAATCGACGTCAATAACCAAACAACTGATTTAAACCGACTCCAAATCTCTCCGAAAATTCCATATTTTTTGCATTTTAGAGAACAGTATAACAAAATTAAGATTTGAGTCGGACAGTTTTCTTCATTTCAAAGTTAAAGTGTAGGTAAGATAGAAAAATTCGCCCAAAAATGCACTTTTGCAACTTTCAAGACGGATAATTCCAGAACGCCGCCATCTTTAAAAAATCCGTCCGACACAGATCGAGATTTTTGTCTTACCTACAATTTAAAACGTTTTTGAGGTAAATTGAATTTGTTTTTCTTGCGGTTTAAATACCATGTTTGCACGCATGTCAGGTCGTGTGAGTAAGTACAGGGGGTAACTTATATCCCCGTAAACAACAATTACGATCTTCAAGGTCACACACGATAACGGCAGTAGCTTCGTTACATGTTACATATCCACTATAAAATAGGGCATAGATATACGGTACCGAAATTGGTTTATATTTGTGAAAAGGTGATTTTTTTTACTGTTAGGCGGTACCGTGTAAAAACGGGCTTGAAGCCGCGGGTTTACTGTACATGACCGCGGGTAACCCCGGATCGAACGAACGTTCGGTTCGATTGACGTCATATCGAACATGATTCGATTCGAATGACGTCATATCGAACATGATTCTGTTCGATGAAAAGGTTGGAATATTTGGGCCCAAATTTGACCATCGTGGATGTTCAAGGGTTAGGTGTAACAAGTCGATCAGTGTAATGTAGCCAGCTGCCGCCGCGCCGCGTGCCTGCAAAGCTAGTGTGTTACACTGAAAGGCGGTTATGCCGGCTATACAGATACAGATACAGAATGATAGGTACCAGGATTCGCGCCCTCCCGAAACGCCACAGGTTGGTCCTTATACTGTAAGAAGTACTCGATGTGCCCCATCTCATGGTGAACTGTCTGCAGGTCATCCTGGGTCACCTCCGTGCACATCTTAATCCTGACAGAATGAGAGACAAAATTGAAAAGTGACTTGGTAGTCTAGAGGATAGCTTACTAACTAACTAGCAAATGCATTGGTCGCACTACAAAAGATACACCTGAGTAATGTCATGTTAGCAAAGGTTCAAAGTTTGTTGGAAGTCGGTACCGCCCCCCGTCTCGGTTGCCCTTATAGGGCAAAGGCCACCAAATGGCGCATTTGATTGAGTGCAGCCAAACCAACTGAAAATAGCCTTTTTCTTGGTATGTGTGGGTAAATGCTGGCATTTTCCAGCTGGAGAGTTATTTCTATTTCTATTAACTTGAAAAAACTGGCTGTTAGTGTTGTTCTGGCTGCTTGGTAGGTTCTAAAACTAATCCCATCTTCTTGTCTTTTGGTGGTTTTCAAGGGGGTCAGAGGTCATGCTGCCAGTGTTTGCATTTGCCGTGATATGTATCGCTGGTCAAAAAGTGAAATTTTTGGCCTAAATGGACAATTTGGAAGTTGGACTACCCTGTCAATATGTGTTTACAATAGTTGAACACTCAAGTAGGTGATTGTTGACAGCTCAGTTCTTTAATGTTTTCCATATATTCCAATAGGAGCTGAAATTAGTGGGCTGTCCCCTATACCTCTCACAAAGTGTTCAGTGCCCAGATTTAGACTAGCGATTTTACGTAGATTTGTGTCGCCTGTACCTAATATTATATACATTATGTACCCACCGAAAGTCTCTCCTATTATAGAAGTCCCATGCTGAGGCGTAACAAACAACCTCCCTCCCCTCCGGTCGGACTATCATGGAGTCCCGCCAGAACTCGGGAGTCATCGGGATCAGACCCAGCGACGTGAAGAACTGCTCCGACTCGTTAAACATCCGCAAAGCGTCCCAACCCTAGAGAAAAAGTTAGTAGCTATAGTTTGTTGATAAGATGTATTTGAAACTAAAAAATTGACAAGAATTTGCAAAAATTCTTACCTTCACATGGTCCAGCCAAACAAACTACTGCTCTGTTAATTAAACGATAAGTTAGACGTAAATGCATTCATAGATGTAGTGACTGAACCCTCCAACTCTGTCCTGTCATGAACTTGCTACATAATGTAATTTAACACCACATGGTGTCTGCTACAGAGCCGGTTACCATGGTGACAGACGTCTGGTCCAGGTCAGTGACCTTAGCTGTTTGGAGATTGCAAGAAGACGAGGAAGAAGAGACAGAGCAAAAACAATGTTTCTTTCAGCGAAGGTATGAATGTAAAACAAAAGTCAAGTAACATAAAAGAAAGAGGAAAAAAAAACAAACTTGATCCAATCACTTCAGGAAAACGCTCACCTTGTTCACCATGGCGCTCGTCACGTCAATCCGCTGTTTGCCGGAAAACGGTTCCACGAGGTCGTAAATGTTGTTCCACTGTTGGGACCACATGTTACCTGGAGGAAGATAAAAGCATGCCTGAGGCTATTGACAGGATCGTCCTGTCAACAGCAGGAAATACTGCACTGCTGACAGGATCGTCCTGTCAATAGCAGAAAATACTGCACTGCTGACAGGACGATCCTGTCAATAGCAGAAAATACTGCATTGCTGACAGGATCGTCCTGTCAGCAGTGCCATTTTTGACACTGTTGACAGGATCGTCCTGTCAGCAGTGCCATTTTTGGCACTATTGACAGGATTTTTTAAATCTTCCATTTTGGGCTCTATTGACATGATTTCTTCTTTGTTTTCATTTTTTTAACCAGTCAGAAGGCATATGCTACTGTACTGCAGATTAGTCGTTTCACGATGGCGGCTATCATCACGTTTATATATATAACAGTTATCAATACAGAGTACTCCAGCAGATATATGTCAAAACTAGACATGTTCAAAATATAAATACAAGCGAATTTCATGCATAAGCTGTCTGAAATACGAAGGCAGTTACATAAGATGAAGACAATAAAAAAGACAAAAAGAAGTTGATCTCTATCCATTATTTATAATTTCTTTCAACAACTTCGAAATCAAATGGAACAAATCCAGGAAAATACCGCTGGTGTGGCATTTCAGCTAGCCGGCCCGCTAACAACAACAGCCCCCTGGCGCGCGTATCCAGCTGGCCACCGAATTTTACCGGCCCCACTGGGCCCCACACTGCCACAGTACCAGCAAAGGCACGCTGCAGGGCCTGGCACGCTGGTTAGTGTTACTGGGGGGCGGGTTGTTGCTGTTAGCACGCCTGACGGTTAACCCTGGGTGCCAGAGTCCGGCGTTTATTTGGCGATAGATTTCGGGAGAAACCGTATTTGTCCACGCGAAGCCCTCTAACGCCTCATGCGCGAGGAGATAATTAGACCCAGTGTGCCAAGTAGGTCTGCCGGGAGTATGGCTTCCCATGACTTTTACTTAGGAGATATAATAGACACTCGCGCACGGGGTGGCACCCAGGCCTGGTGGCACCCAGGCTAGCCCGACGGGTACCCGCCGGTGGACCGCTGTGTCATTCCCGCGGCGCCGGCTGTAACAGGCCTGGGCTGTAATGGCTAGCGCTTACTGTCGCCCTGACTAGCCTCTACCAGGCACCGTGGATCGCTGGAAAAAAAATAGAAAATGGCCGAAATAAAGGGAATATATACCAAGGGAGTTAGCCGGCCAGAGAAGCTCCAATTGGCGACCTTGGTATATATTCCCTTTATTTCGGCCAATTTCTACTATTTTTCCAGCGATCCGCGGTGCCTGGTCGGGGCGACAGGCACGCACTGCCGCCGCATTGCTTACGGGAGGCCAGGCGCGCGCTACCGAGCGGGGGATCAATGTAAGCACGACGATCTGCAGGGGCCGCAGCGCAGGATCGTAAAAATGGCCTAATAGCATACATAATAACACCTACATAAGACCTACAGCGCCCACCCCAAAATTTCCAGTATGAAATAAAAATACCAAAATCTTATCGATCCTGTCAATAGTAGAATAATTTGCACTGCTGACAGGAAAATCCTGTCCAACAGTGCAATTATTCTACTATTGACAGGACGATCCTGTCAGCAGTGCAATATTTTCTGCTATTGACAGGACGATCCTGTCAGCAGTGCAGTATTTTCTGCTATTGACAGGACGATCCTGTCAGCAGTGCAATATTTTCTGCTATTGACAGGATGATCCTGTCAGCAGTGCAATATTTTCTGCTATTGACAGGACGATCCTGTCAATAGCCACAGGCTAAAAGCATACCCTATCATTTATCATATGGACGCAAATCCATTGCAGTAT
>NW_017802549.1:0-3118 GCF_001625305.1 Branchiostoma belcheri
CAGGTTAGTGCCAGGTTAAAATTGGAGTCTGTGCAGGTATTTCTCTGATGTCTACCTGCACCTAACCTGCACTGGTCCATGTACTGGGTATATGCAGGTTAGTGCAGGTAAAATTGGAGCTGTGCAGGTATTTCTGATGTCTACCTGCACCTAACCTGCACTGGTCCATGTACTGGGTATATGCAGGTTAGTGCAGGTAAAATTGGAGCTGTGCAGGTATTTCTGATGTCTACCTGCACCTAACCTGCACTGGTCCATGTACTGGGTATATGTAGGTTAGTACAGGTACAATTGAAGCTGTGCAGGTATTTCTGATCAATGTTTACCTGTACCTAACCTGCACTGGTCCATGGTATATGCATGTTAGTGCAGGTAAAATTGGAGCTGTGCATTGCCAGCTACATGTATATATGTAGCCCCCAACATGTCTTCTCCTTGACTTCTAGGAGCTATATAATAATATAATGCTCATCTGTGGTTGTATGTTCGACTTCATTGCCAGCTACATATGTAGCCCCCAACATGTCTTCCCCTTGACTACTGGGAGCTATATGATAATGCTCATCTGTGGCTGTGCAGGTATTTCTCATGTCTACCTGCACCTAACCTGCACTGGTCCATGTACTGGGTATATGCAGGTTAGTGCAGGTAAAACTGGAGCTGTGCAGGTATTTCTCATGTCTACCTGCACCTAACCTGCACTGGTACGTCCATGTACTGGGTATATGCATGTTAGTGCAGGAAAACTGGAGATAGATGTGCAGGTATTTCTGATGCCTACCTGCACCTAACCTGCACTGGTCCATGTACTGGGTATATGCAGGTTAGTGCAGGTAAAATTGGAGCTGTGCAGGTATTTCTGATGTCTACCTGCACCTAACCTGCACTGGTCCATGTACTGGGTATATGCATGTTAGTGCAGGTAAAATTGGAGCTGTGCGGGTATTTCTCACTAATATCTACCTGCACCTAACCTGCACTGGGCCATGACAAAACCCAGACCTTAGGGGACATACATGTATATGTACATGTACAGGCCCACAGTCAAAATTAAATTAACAAAAAAAGCTAACTGATTCAGGCACAGGATATTTCTTCATGACCCTTGGTACTGCATTAGATTGTTATAAAATTATAGTTGGGAGAAAAACAGGTCTGACACAGCTCTGTATAAGGCAGACTAATCATAGGATTGAGACTTGTTAATATACATGTTTCATGTACATAAATTAAAAAATGGCTATATTGACAGTAACTATACATCTCACTCAAGGACAAACTCAGAGACCTGTTTCAACTCTCCATGCAGGCTACAATGTAGGCTAGCCTTGGAAGCTACTGGGCCTTGTTAGCTGTACTACAAAGATTCTGCAGATAATAAACAAAACATCTCAGACTGCTGTTTATTAGGCCACACCAATTTAATTTGTTGGTTCTCAGATTTTTTCAGGAAAAATATGAAGCGACAGGGCGAAAAAAAATAAAAATAAAAACAGATCTAGGCATCCTATCATAGCCCCAAATGCTACGATAGGAGGCATGAAGTCAACACAAAAGGCTGGTTCAAAATTTAAACAATGAATTTTGAACTTCTAATGATACCACTGCATTGAAAGATGGAATAACTGTAACGACTAGGTAGAAAAGGACTGTTTTCAACTGTTCAGGGCAAAATATGAGCATTTTGCAGTTGATTCTGAATTTTTTTTTTTCTGCAAATCAGGAAAAAATGAAGCGGCGAATCCGAGAACCAACAAATTAAATTGGTGTGGCCTTAATGCTATTCACAATTTCCAACCCAGGGCCCAGCCGGGCAGCTTTTGGAAATGAAAAGTTACTGTACCATAAAAAGACAAAGACAACAAAACACGCAAAAATGTTCTTAAAATTATTGTGAGCAGTATTTATGTGTATTTTGAATGGTTAATTTCTTGCCCATGCAAACAGTCCTGAGCCAGGTCCCAGTTTGGAAATGTCAGGTTACCATATTATTAAGCTGCACTATTATAATAGCACAACTGTTTCTCCTTATAGCTTTCCTAGTCTCTAGACGTTTTAGTAGCAGAGAGAGGAAGGTGTTAAGGTACTAAATAACCCATCCTGAGGACTTTTGGGGTGTTCTAAAAGTACATGTTGCAGTTAAGTATGGACTTTGAATTTTTGTCACAAAGTGCCTTGTTGCAAGATGATAATTTATGCAAATTTTCATGACGTCACGATGACGTCATCAATAGTTATGAGGCCGCCCCATTTTTAGAAAAATAGCATTTTCAAGCTAGTGCTTCAGTAAAAATTCACATTTTTCAGAAATGTGCATAATAGTCATAGTAAAAACTTAACGTTTGAATTTTTTCATATTCCTAAAGGACGATTTTTAGTGAATTTTTTCGAGGATTTTGAGTGTACCCCCATGCCGGTAGTCCCTACAGATTCAAATTTCACCGCATTGTTTCGGCCAAACGTAAATATTTAGCTTAGAGTGTTGTCTCCACATATATGACCCTTTTGGCCACATTCCATGAGTAGTTCAAGCAAGAGAGCCAGGGCAAAACACAGCTGATATTGTACCTGATTGAGGATTGGCGAAGTATTGTGGTCCTGTTTGTGGGTACATACATGTATTTTCCTTTGGTGCTGGTCAAAGTTGTTTTTACTCGAGTGCCAATTGATAATATCATACATATGTAGCCCCCAACGTGTCTTCTCCTTGACTTCTAGGAGCTATTATAATAATATAATGCTCATCTGTGGTTGTATGTTCGACTTCATCGCCGACTACATAATTATGTAGCCTCCAACATGTCTTCTCCTTGATGACTAATAGAATAGTTTTGGCCATATGTTGACATTCTTGCTGGCTCTGCGGCACTTTTTGTGTGTAGCGCATCCTGATCAGAGCATAGATTATCTTCATTTTGCCCATGGCTTGTCAGCTCCCTTAGATCATATTTAATTTTTGGATTGTTGTTCGGGCCATGCACTGGGTATATGCAGGTTAGTGCAGGTAAAATTGGAGCTGTGCAGGTATTTCTGATGTCTACCTGCACCTAACCTGCACTGGTCCATGTACTGGGTATATGCATGTTAGTGCAGGTAAAATTGGAGCTGTGCAGGTATT
>NW_017802549.1:3154-4906 GCF_001625305.1 Branchiostoma belcheri
GCATCCTGATCAGGAGCATAGATTATCTTCATTTTGCCCATGGCTTGTCAGCTCCCTTAGATCATATTTAATTTTTGGATTGTTGTTCGGTCCATGTACTGGGTATATGCATGTTAGTGCAGGTAAAATTGGAGCTGTGCAGGTATTCCTGATGTCTACCTGCACCTAACCTACACTGGTCCATGTACTGGGTATATGCAGGTTAGTGCAGGTAAACTTTGAGCTGTGCAGGTATTTCTCATGTCTACCTGCACCTAACCTGCACTGGTACGTCCATGTACTGGGTATATACAGGTTAGTGCAGGTAAAATTGGAGCTGTGCGGGTATTTCTCACCAATATCTACCTGCACCTAACCTGCACTGGGCCATGACAAAACCCAGACCTTAGGGGACATACATTGTACATGTAACGTTACATGTACAGGCCCACAGTCAAAATTAAATTAACAAAAAAGCTAACTGATTCAGGCACAGGATATTTCTTCATGACCCTTGGTACTGCATTAGATTGTTATAAAATTATAGTTGGGAGAAAAAAGGTCTGACACAGCTCTGTATAAGGCAGACTAATCGTAGGATTGAGAATTGTTAATATACATGTTTCATGTACATAAAGTAAAAAAATGGCTATATTGACAGTAACTATACATCTCACTCAAGGACAAACTCAGAGACCTGTTTCAACTTTCCATGCAGGCTACAATGTAGGCTAGCCTTGGAAGCTACTGGGCCTTGTTAGCTGTACTACAAATATTCTGCAGATAATAAACCACTACAAAATCCAGGGGGCCAACAAGTGTAGTCGACTCCCAGTTCCTTGACCTGGGGTAAGCCACTCCTATAATACCATAAATGGCCTTCTAGGCGTGACTACATACCGCTCAGGGGAGACGTTGATTGTCAGGGTGCCCCCGGGAGTGACCCGCGGCGTACAAGGAAATTCATAAACCATTGAATACTTCTTATTTTTGTTACTATGTGCCTTGCACTTGGGAGGGGGACAGGAAATTTCGATACATAATGCATCAAAAAAGACATTTTATGACGATTTTACTTTACTAACTTTAAGGTTTGTGATAAACTAGTAAGTAGCAATCTCTGGGTTACATTCCGTTACGTGTGTTATCGACCAAAAACAAGATATCTCCTCCAAACTACTCACTAAACAGCAGAAGTCGTGTAGCCAGTACACCGGGCAGCCATTTTGTTAAAAACAACTTCTATTTGCCATGCGTAGAAGATAGAAAGTCCCTTTTTACTAGCCCATCCCACCCATTTTGGTTGAAATTGGTACAGTCCGTCTGCCAGCGGTGCGCGGGGGGAGTAGCGCTGGCCCTGGGGTCGGCAGGCAGGGCACGTCAAGTGTCACTGCAGCTGTAGGGCCGAAAACAGCCCGTGCATTTTGTAGTGAAAACATCTCAGACTGCTGTATATTAATGATATTCACAATTTCCAACCCAGGGCACAGCCGGGCAGCTTTTGGAAATGAAAAGTTACTGTACCATAAAAAGACAAAGACAACAAAACACGCAAAAATGTTCTTAAAATTATTGTGAGCAATATTTATGTGTATTTTGAATGGTTAATTTCTTGCCCATGCAAACAGTCCTGAGCCAGGTCCCAGTTTGGAAATGTCATCTTACCATTAAGCTGCACTATTATAATAGCACAACTGTTTCTCCTTATAGCGTTCCTAGTCTCTAGACGTTTTAGTAGCAGAGAGAGGAAGGTGTTAAGATCAAGCAAGAGAG
>NW_017802550.1:0-1384 GCF_001625305.1 Branchiostoma belcheri
CCACCAGGCCAGAGAAGACCTACCCTGAGACCACCAGGCCAGAGAGGACCTACCCTGAGACCACAAGGCCAGAGAAGACCTATCCTGAGACTACCAGGCCAGAGAAGACCTACCCTGAGACTACCAGGCCAGAAAAGACCTACCCTGAGACCACCAGACCAGAGAAGACCTATCCTGAGACCACCAGGCCAGAAAAGACATATCCTGAGACAACAAGGCCAGAGAAGACCTACCCTGAGACAACAAGGCCAGAGCAGACATACCCCGAGACAACCAAGCCCACAAGGAAGGTCACAACTCTAGGAACAACAACTTCACTTGAGACCACCAAGCCAGAGAAACATACCCAGAAACTACCAAGCCTGAAGTTACTGAGCCAGAAACCACGACTATTGTGGAGACAACAAGCTCATGGCTTACAACGGAAGTGACAAGTGCGTATACATATTTAGTTTGTATATATCTGTTCAATAACCTTTATGGATTCCCTTGGTTTTTAAGCTTGAAAGCTTTAACTTTGCTTTATACATTCTATTTGTATTGATCGAACTCAGAAGTAAATGAAATGAATTTAGAAAGAAACCTGGCAAGATTTACTAGTAGTAGAATTTATGTTTGATGTCTTTGCTTCAGCTGAATGTGCCAAGAAGGTGTATGGCTGCTCCTTCAAGTGCCAGGAGACTTGTCACTGCTACAGGTTCAAGATCACCCAGTGTGTGTTTGGTGACGCTTCTTCATGTGTCCCAACATGTGGCGAGTGTCCACCTTGTCCGAAGGGCTACGTTCGTGTGGACAGGAATCGCTGTGTGAAGCCGACAGAATGTCCTTGTGTTACAGCCGATGGCATTATTATTCCGGTAGGAAGTATTCTTTTACAGCTTGATATACCCAACTAATTATTATTGTAAACTATTCAGTATTTTGGTCTACTGTTCTTTTGAAACATTGTAAAATATCCCGAAACCCAATGTAGGTTAACTAAATCTACTAATTACTTCACAGCCTGGAACAACCAAGAAGATTGGTGAGTGCCGAGTTTGCGAGTGCTACAACAATGCCCTTACTTGCCGCGACATGTGCACAAAGCCTGAGATCACGACAACTGTGGCTACACCAGAGACCACTTCTGTTGGTACAACGACAACAACAGTACAGACTACAACATACAAGACACCAAGAAAGGTCACAACTCCAGGGACCACATCAGAGTCATGGACCACCACATCAGAGTCATGGACCACCACATCAGAGACCTACACTACCAGGCCAGAGAGGACCTACCCTGAGACCACCAGGCCAGAGAGGACCTACCCAGAGACCACCAGGCCAGAAAGGACCTACCCTGAGACCACCAGGCCAGAGAGGACCTACCCTGAGACCACCA
>NW_017802550.1:2110-4904 GCF_001625305.1 Branchiostoma belcheri
TGAGACTACAAGGCCAGAGAGGACCTACCCTGAGACCACAAGGCCAGAGAGGACCTACCCTGAGACCACAAGGCCAGAGAGGACATACCCTGAGACTACAAGGCCAGAGAGGACCTACCCTGAGACCACAAGGCCAGAGAGGACCTACCCTGAGACTACAAGACCAGAGAGGACCTACCCGGAGACTACAAGGCCAGAGAAGACCTACCCTGAGACCACCAGGCCAGAGAGGACCTACCCTGAGACCACTAGGCCAGAGAAGACATACCCAGAGACCACAAAACCAGAGATATACACAACAACAACATACAAAACACCAAGGAAGGTTACAACTCCTTCCTCTACGACACGTCCAGAATACACTACAAAGCCTGAGATTTACACAACCAACCCTGAGACAACTCCTGAAATCATGAGGACCACCACACCAAAGATTATTTACACGTCATCAAAGACAACACCAGCAGTAACCAGTAAGTCTTTGCACCGTCAGTTTGCTAGAAGATGCTTATCTGAAAGCCCACGAAGTCTTACAAGGATATAGGCTGTTGTAAATATTATACTGAGTAGTATAAGAGTTAGCGGCATGTGTAAATGTAGATAGCCCGTCTTCCGGACAGAAATATAATAAAGGGATGGTAAGTCGCTCTTTTGGCTAGGGTGGTTGACCTTAGAATCCGAAGGTTTTGACAGACCCCTATTGCTGTGTCTTTAGGAAAGGCACTTTACACCTATTTCCGCAGTTGACTCAGATGTAAATGAGTACCTAGCTTCGGTTAAGGACCTCTCAGATAGGACTTAAACTGACAGATGCAGTCCTACCTACTCTCTTCTCTTCTCTACTCTTCTCTTCTCTTTATTTCTCTACTCTACTCTACTCTACTCTACTCTACTCTACTCTACTCTACTCTACTCTACTCTACTCTACTCTACTCTACTCTACTCTACTCTACTCTACTCTACTCTACTCTACTCTTAAAGCTGTAGGTCCCGTGCTTAAGGAGCGCTACACCTTAAGTATGTTTACCCCGCTACATGTTTGACATCTTTGAAGAGGTGATAGTCATCTGTTATGTCATTCCCTCCACAAATGTGGTAAATCTTCATAAATCATATTGAATCAAACCTGATTGCTTCTTTCTTTCTAGCTGAGTGCCCAGACGATATGTACGACCCATGTGCCTTCAGCTGTTACGACATGTGCCACAGCATGCGCCAGTCTGTCACGGAGTGTAAGTACGGTCACGACGAGACATGCGTTCCTCAGTGCGGATACCACAGAAAGTGTCCAAAGGGCTACTGCCTCATCTCCTCCAATGAATGTGTTCGGGAAGTGGACTGTGACTGCCGCCTGGAGAATGGAACAGTTGTACAGGTAGGAATATAACACTGACACAAGGAAAATGTGTACAAACTCACAGTAGTTATCCAAGCTTATGTTAGCCAACTGTTAGGGAAGTGACTTCTGTCCACTTTGCCTCCTTCCATAGTAACTATGTTTTACGAAGCCAATGCGGAAGAATTCTGCAACCTACATATTTATCATACTTTGATATATCATATACTTACAAATATTATTTCAGTTGGTTATGATCTATTTTGAAATGATATAAGACTTTCAGGAATTAAAGGGTATGTTTCCTGCTTCACCTTTTTACCTCCCTATTCAGAGTCCTTTCGTTTTTGATCTTTTCAGCCCAACACCAAATGGATGGAGGGCAAGTGTATGCAGTGCTCTTGCGAAGCAAACAAGATGGTCTGCAGAGACATCTGTCAAGTGACCACCACCACACCTGTAACTGAACCAACTGCCACAACCGTTACAACAACAACAACAACAACAGCAAAAACAACAACACTGGCCACGACCACCACCACCAAGACTACAAGACCACCTCATGAAGACAAGTGTGAGTATCAACAGGGTTCATCAGATGCTGTGCCAGTGTGGTGCAATGTGTCACAAATTACAAACACTATACATGATGTTACATTGCAAATTGTGCAACAGGGTATCAATGACATACATTTGAATGTTGTACAGTAATAGTGTAAAGTCAATGTGTGGACATAATATCAATTTGCAAAGTAGCAAATGATTCGTTACTGCAATAATTAAAGATTATGTGTGGCCGATTTCAGGGAGCATAATCATGTATGATTATGGTATTTTCAATACTTCAATATTTCACATATCAATGAATAGTATTTACAGTTCTCCTTAACCTGTGTTTTACAGGTTTCTGTTATGGTTATGGCAAGTGTGGCCACTTCGTCAGCTATGACAGCTGTCACTACAACTTTGATGGCAGGTGTACTTACGTTCTGACAAGGGATATGGGCAAACAGGTACGTCTTTTGTGTTCAAAGTAGAAATCTATTACTGGGTATCTGTTTTTCCCTGTTGATTTCTGTATTTAGATGTTTTTCTTCTTGACATGAAAATGATACACTACCGATGAGATGATTCTTATAATCAATATAACTAAGCTGATTACTTGATTTCTTACTATTGTTCATGCCTTTGACAGGAGTTCGAAGTGATGACAGTTCTTGATGAATGCGGCTTCCCTGGAACCACATGTCCAGTAGCTCTGATTGTACGCTACAGGGACTGCGAGATCAAGATGGAGGCTGGTTACAAGGTAATTTGAAATTTAAAAAAATGGTTCAACTGACTAATTTCTTGTGCTTACACGCACCAAAATTTTCTATTTTCACAAGTAAATTTTTTTATAAATTTACATGTCAATTAACATATTGACACATTCGAGCCCATTCATTTTTTGTAAAC
>NW_017802551.1:0-4893 GCF_001625305.1 Branchiostoma belcheri
GAATGCTGTTTTTCTTCCAAATTCGCCTCTTACTTATAGCTTTCCTATATTTTCTACAGTGCAAGAACAGGACAACATGCGGTCACAGCTTGAAGCTGAGGCGGCGGCAAGTACTACCGCAGTGGCAAGCAACACCAGGAAAACACGAACCTGCAAAAAATGCAAGAAGCCCATGAAAGGCCATCCCCGAGGGGCTTGTCCCAGTACTTAGATCCCGTCTGTAGCTGTTGTAAGACCTTTTATTTTGGTCAGATCCAACATTGTTACCATTGACATTGTGTTTTACTTTCTTCTTGATTTATACAAATGACAGTTTTTCAACAAGTAAAGCATTTCATTGGTATCATTCTCTTTCCTGAGATGATCTGTATCCCCGGGCTTGACCTGCACTGAACTCAGTTCTCATTTTGTGGTACACACATGCAGAGAGGGGCCTGGAATGATCCCAGCCGAGGTACCCACACATCCATCTCACCAGCAACCTGTAGGCCACTGCTCTCAGAAACCTGTAGGGGTTTGAAACATTTGTAAATTAAAGACTACAGAGTAGAGTATAGTAGAGCAGAGCATGACAGGACAATAAGGACAGAGTCGAGTTTGCTTAGTGTAGGAATTTAGACACTTTTGATGTTACTTGTTGAAATATTTTGTAAATTACAGAGTAGTGTAGGATATAGAGTAGAGCAGAGCAGGACATGACAGAGTCCAGTTTAGTCCAAGTAGGAATTTGAATGTTTCCAATGTTACTTGATGAATAAAGAATGATGCTTCAAGTCATATAAAAGTATAGATTTTATTTCCAAGGATATCTTACATATTGATATCCTGTCCAGCTCTTCGGCGGTAGGGCCGACCCTGCTTGTCCCTCAGCATTGGACCAACTTGCTCCAGAACCACCCTCTTGGTAAGGTCGATGTAGTCCTGGTGCTGAGTGAGACAGTCTGTGCTCGATGCTGGCATCAAAATGGAGTCTGCCAATTTCCGGGCCAACCTCATGGCAACATCTGTACTCTCTGGCATTTTCCAGCAAATCAAGTTCGCAGTGATTACACTTACACCTAGTAACACAAGAAAACTGAATAAATAAAAATGTCTTTGACCAGCAGACGAAAAACCAAACAGACTTCCTTGAACCAAAATGGGGACCGTAGTATTTTGTTTTGGTATGCAAAACAAATAATTTTGTTGCCCTATTGAAGTTTGAAATGTGTAACACATGCCTTTTACACCATTTCAAACTTTAATTTTTTGAAGGTGAGTACAAAAAAAGTAAAATCCAGTCACTATTGTATTCACAAGGGTAATACAGATTGTACATGTCCCTGAACTGTCAAACTTGAATTCTACTAGGCAGCTTCACACACATACACACACGATTAACTCTTCTGGATTGTTATAATGGCTGATATATTATGGAACTATAACATTCATCAAGGAGCTTCAGCTTGAAGCATTCACTGACACTCCTGCATGGGCGAACTAACACCGGTAAGTTACCACCATCACGAGTCGTCTGTAGCGAGCCCCCCTCCCTCAGTACGGGTTCGAAAGCCGAACCCACACCGACTCGATCGCACAAGCACCATTTTACTATTTTCCACAGACTACTCACGGTTATAACTCCAACAGAAATACTTTGTACGAAATAAAACATAATGTGCTCAATGATAATTTGGTACAGAATTTCGTCAGTTCTACATAACTAACAGTATTGCCCGACTTCGTTTACCACCAGGGATGTGACCACTGAGTAAGCGGTAAGTTGTGACTCGCCAAAGAATTCAAGCGAGCACGGCCGGTTTTATTTGTTTCTGCCACATATCAAAGAAAGAATAGCTTTCTCACCAGTCATCTTTGTGAATTCTTCCTTCGTACCGCGCATCCAAGGTGGCTGGCGAAAGGCCGTCCGCATCTACTTCTTGTGCGCGATGTTCGTTTTCTCCTGGCAAAGCTAACGGCTCGTCTTGATAGGCGCCCACAAACTCCTCTGCAACAAATTCACCGTCGCTCCCTGCACTAGTATCTGTATCTGTAGTACCTGCCTCGCTTCTACTACTTCTACTACTGTCGGCATTCCGGCTTTCGAGGTCCTCGTGGTCGGACATAACTGGACTTTCAACGCAAGGTGAGCACTGACAGCTTAGTGTTTCAAACGATGTCAACTGGTCAACGCGTTGTAAGACTGTGGCGTTGTCGTATGAATGAACTGTGAAAGACAATGACAGACCTCCTCAAAGCATGTTGTCCTTTTGAATAAATTCTCGTGTTTGTGATACGCAGTGTGAAAATATGTGACGCTTTGCTGTGAAGTGCATGTATTGTGGCCGCACACGGAAGTGAAAATTAGCTATTGAATTTGTCCCCGACGAACTATCCATACGAAATAAGTATCCATATGCAAAAACTGACACGCTTTTTACGGGCATGTACATCAAAGTTGCGTTTGTTATGGAAATCTTGGTAAAAGTGCCGTAGCTGCCTCTGAGTGCACATTTTGTAAACAACACGCGACCGCCCGGCGGGGCTTCCCCTGGCTTCGCATCGCGAAGTTTTACACGAGGAACGCAAGCTTCCGCACTCCCGTTTGTGTAACAAATATCTTCAAAAAAATGCACAGTATAGGATCCTTACACTAGGAATATTCAAGTTATGCTATAATTGGTGTATATCAAAGGCGATGGCTGGTTTGAGCCTCGCCGATTCTATGCGAAAAGGTCAACAAGTTCTTCGGTTATCCACGACGGCTCCGCGGCGGTGCTTCATCCAAAGAACCCCTAAAAATAGCTTTTTGGGGTGTGAATTCGATTGAATTTTTTTTACACGAAGCGAGATGTGTGGTCCTTCGACATACGGATTTCTGTACCAGAATTTTGCTTCCTTCATAAGATATGGGCCCATGAAATATATGTTATTTTCACAGTCAGCCATACTAGCATGCTGGTGAGTTCTACCCCATACGTCACACGTCTGGGGCTAATTAGTCGCAGGGAAGGTCACCGAGTGCCGATGTTCGGGTTGCCGTTTTAGCAAGTTATTCTCGGACTATTGATTCGAAACTTGCATTGAGAATTTCAGAAAAGACCAAATTTTCATGTGAGTGATAGATGAATATTCACTTCATAGGCTCTTTAATAAGA
The DNA here is from genome assembly GCF_001625305.1 of Branchiostoma belcheri. NCBI lineage: Eukaryota > Metazoa > Chordata > Leptocardii > Amphioxiformes > Branchiostomatidae > Branchiostoma > Branchiostoma belcheri. Next base: position 3,138 of record NW_017802551.1, read on the forward strand.
AGAATATTATTTGTAAGAAAAGTTTAAAATTTGAGACAAAGACATAAATATAAATAAAGAAATGAGAACATGAACCACCCGAAGCCAGGATCTCATCCAGACACTGTTTATGCTGTTCGTATAATATTATAAACATTGGAAAATCCCCGTCTCCAAAAACGTAGGACGTTTAGAAAAACACATGCCCCGCCTCTTCCACACTGCGTGAGTGAGTAAAAACACTTTGACGTTGTAATCGATGAATCTTCAGGGCGACCGAAAAATTTCGTTCAAGAGACCCATTTCTACCCAACAGGATCTCACCAAGGTAAGCTATGTTTTTGTACCGTTCTACTCTAGTAAAGTCCCATCGACAAATAATAATAAACGGAGGACGTAAGAATAACAACCGCCCCCCTTCCCAAGTTACGAAAGTTTCACTCTACGTACGGCCGGACATTAGACGCTATAACCGGTAAATCTACGGAGAAATCGCCGAACAGTCCATAAATCTCCACCCACAAGACTCCTGGGCCAACATTGTTAGGTTTTTGTGGCTATATATCCGGCTAAACTCGATATTTTTCTCGATATTATATGAGTTTGTTGCGTACGTAGAATGTAAACAAAGTGAATCACATACGCTACAATGCCGCCCGTCCAAACTGTTCAAAATCGGCAGAAACGTGCATTTCTACCCGTCGAAATCGATCCCACATGCCCACAACAACATTCTCTACCCGTGAAAGCCGTACTTCCGACAATATTTTACACTGGACGGGCAAAACTCACCGTTGAAGTTGGAGCATCGCTATCGACTGTTGAAGACTCCATTGTTAGGCCGCGTCAATGGGAAACCTGACCGGCATTGACCCAACGGCGGTCTCCTTTTCGTGCGAGGTCACGCGCGGTCACGCCAAGGATGCGCTCTCGCGAGAATAAAATCATGTATCTGGAATGAGGTCTATTTGATATGGGGAAACCTTGGACATATGTCTGCAATGTCTAAGTCAAGTTATTGACATAAAGTACTTCGAAATTCTGAAAAATAGGATTTTTCCTTATTTTTGGACAAAAATTTACATTTTTATGCTCCCGTGCCCTAATATTAAATCATTCGAATGGCCTGAAATTCGGCATGGAGATATCTTGGGCAATGACATGTCCAAAGAATGCCACTCACGCTTTTGACACATACCACTTTAAAACTGTGTAAAATATGGCTTTTTTTCTGGCTATTTTCTCATTAAGAATGTACATTTTTGTCTCCTGTGCCCTAATATCAAAACCAGATCTCTGAAAATTGGTATGGGAGATCATTTGATGCAAGCCCACAGAATGTTATTTATGCTTTTGGTGTGTGTCACTTAAATGGTATGTACAATGGCTCCTGTGCACTAATACAAAAACCAAATAACCTGAAACAAAATCAGCATAAGAGTAGCACCAAATGCTTAGACTGTAGTGTCCACTATTCAGGTTAAGCCCTTAAGATACTATTATATACCTCACTTTCAGTAAAACAGCAATTGTAGCTTGAAAACCAAAATCTCCAAATGACGGTTCTAAAAAGAACACAGGTTCTAAAACACTGGTTCTACATGTCCCAACAAAAGACATTGGAAGATTCCATTGCTGCATGGGGCACAGATTACTGGGACACTTCAAATTTCGGTAACTTCTTTTCTTGTGTTAAATTCTGGATGTTAAATTCTCGTTAATGTTAAATCATTAGCATAAAAACAATCGTATAAGATCTACATGAAAAAGAATGTTT
>NW_017802552.1:0-2511 GCF_001625305.1 Branchiostoma belcheri
GGGGGGGGGGGTAACTAAGAGATATTGTAATGCTTCGCAGTATTTTTCCGATGTATCTGTTTCCAAACTTACTTGAATATTACCATATCGACTATAACCCTTGCTAACTAAAAATGTACAGATTTCTTTTTCTGGTAGGTCGGCTTTCTGCATAAATTAACGCCTTATTATGTCGGCGCCATATTGGATCTACGGTATATAATAGGCAAAAAAAAAACACAATTACTGGTGAGAATTTTGCCAAACTAGGCTATTGGATAACCTCGACCTTGATATATTTCACTTGCAAACATGTACGTTTTCGTTGGTGATTGGGGAGACCCCCTTGGCGTTTTTGAAATATTTGCCCACTGTTGTGTAAAATTGATTTTTCTAAAGAGACAAAAGATGCTAGGTTTACCTGTACGTTGTTGTTTATATAGATGTGTATTGTGGTCTAATGGTCAGACGAGATGGCGTCTATGTTTAAAAATATCCCTGTTTACCATGTTTGGTTTTTGTAAAGGAGCCTTAATTTAACTTGTTTTTATTTCATTTTCTTGAACAAGAAGTTGTAAACATTACACAGGTAAACTGCATATGTATTATGTGTTAGGCCATGTTGATTTGATTATATGGATGACATCCGCGCGCGCATGAATTTTCGGCCGTTTCCAAAAAAAAAAAGTTTTCAACCATACTGTAAATCGTACAAAACAGTTGCAAAATGAGCAAAAATATACCGTAAGTTACAAAACAAGTGCTTTTACAAAAGCTGCCATTTTCGCAGCAATTTTTTTATGAAAAGGCTTACAGTTTTTACGAACTGGTGGATGGCAACAAAATCAGTGTCTGATATTTTGATTAGTCTCTGCAATATATTTACACAAATATGTGTAATGTTCTTATAGTCATGTACATATAAGAATTATAACCTTAAGACATAGACTAGTTCACATGTCATTACCGGTAAACTTATTATTACTTTTTTACCATCAGTATCATATTGATTTCTTAACCCTTGTCCTGCTGGCAATTTTTACATAATATTTTCAAATAATTTCATGTCTTAATCAGGTCACAGACCCTTGACTTTTTTTGGCCCGCGGTGGCGTAGTTACTTCCGCATTCGTTGCGTTTCGCTGCGGTGTGATGCGTTGCACGAGAAACACCCCCAAATCGTACATATACAGGGCACTATATAGATGGTACTGTATGTGCAACCCATATATATATGGGCTCCGCAGGACAAGGGTTAACAGTTTTAGTAGGACCCATACTTCTGTGGTGCAGGTACAATTTCTATGGAATAGGTAATTTTCAATGTTACATGCACCAGTTCAGGTATGCAAAAAAATGTATTTCGAACCCTGAGTGCTTTCACTAGGCTATGTTTAGTTCCATAATTTACCATCATGGCTAGCAGACGACACGCCCCCCTCCCACCCTTACAAAGTTGTTTACATCATGTTTATCCACACTCCGATAGAAAACTAATGCATGGAATAAAAGGTGACTACTGTGATTGAATCTTCTCTTAATTTTTGTGGAAACCAATTCAAATAAAGTTTGAGCCGAGATACATGTATTTATGTCAAAAGACGAGATGACGAGGCCTCCCCATCCCTACTACTACTACTAGTATGAGTGCTTACGTACGGCCGGCTTTGTTTACATCATGTAAAGCGCCACGCCGATGGAAAACTACACCATGGAATAAAACGTGACTACTGTGGTGCGATCTCAATTCTATAGGCTTCCCCTTTTTGGAAACAAAATTAAAATGGTCAAGTTTGAACCGAGATATGGAAAGCTGAAAATCTAGACTAAGCCACACTGCCAATGCTCATTGACATAATTTATGCAGTTTATTAAAATCCTTGATTACTGTGATTATAAACATGTTTTTATCAACATTTTTGGCAAATAATAAAATCAAGTTATTATTTAAGACAAATTAAGTTTGTTTTGTCAGCAGCTTTGTTATGCAACATTATTATAACCATGATTTTGAAATTACAACCCGCAATAGAAAGTATACAAGCTTCCAAGGCATGGATAAATGTTCTAACATGGTCTTGCAATCGCTCCTGATTCTGTCATTAAAGAGATCGAAACCGCCTTGTTTCATTTCTTCTGGGATAAACGTCGGGAGATGGTAAGCCGGAACACAATCTACCTCCCCCCTGAGAAGGGCGGCTGGGGTCTGACAAACATAGCAAAAAAGGCGAAATGCCTGTACAGTCGCCCCTTCTCGGACATCTTGTCGCAGGGTAAATTGCCTTAGGTACAGTTGGCCAGGTACTGGCTTGGCTTCTTTTTAAGACGGTTTGACCCATCCACCTGGTCGAACAACATGCCCCATTCCCCGAACGCCCCTCCTCAATACAAGGCCCTCCAAACCTTTGTTTTGGAACTCGTGGAAGCATCTCCCTCTAAACAGTGGGACACTGGCTGTACTACGCGTTCCCTGTACAACGACCTTCTGATGAAGGATGCTCACGTGCCAACTGTCTGTCTAAACAAGCGCTC
>NW_017802552.1:2538-4891 GCF_001625305.1 Branchiostoma belcheri
GCGCTCCGTTCCTTGGTCTTTATCCTTCCAATCAGTCCAACAACCCCTCCTGGAAAACAGACTTAAAGATACGGCGTGGCTGGTGGCCCATCATGCCCTCAAGACGAATGCTCTGCTGTACTCGAAGTGGAGGTTTATCCGCTCGGGCACATGTCCGAGGAACAATTGCAATGGGTTCGAAACAATGGACCACGTGATGTGGTCCTGTAACGAAGTGTTGCTCACATGGACATGGGTGGAGGGCTTCATCAGAAGATGGGTATTGTCTGATTTCAGGATCAATAGACATATGGTCATCTTTGGTATTGTTCCAACCACCTGGCCAAAGTGCAAGAAAGATGTCATCATGTACATCATCGCTGTCACGAGGAAACGTATTTGGTCCTCGAGATGTGAGGCACTCTTTGACAAAACGTTTGTAACCCACGTTGAGATAGTTCCGTACATCAAGGAGTGCCTTCGCTCAAGACTGAAGCTAGACTTTGTACGCCTCGGTGAGGCAGCCTTCCTAGCACAGTGGTGCTCTTCAGTACGTTGGGCGAAGGTCGTAGGGGGAAAACTACGCTTGCGGTTTAACCCCCCGTTTCCTTCTAGTCGTATCAGTCTTTTGTTGTGAAATGTCTGTCTTTTATGTCATTATTTTATTTTGATGTGCCAAGTTGGCAGGAGTGGGTTGGTGGGAGCACTTGGACAGTAACCTGTCGTGGGTAGCTTGGCACATCCTTTTTCTATTCCCCTTCCTTTGTCTATGTCTCTGTCACGTGTGAAAAGTTGAAAAAAAAAAAGAAAATAGTTAAAAAACCTCCTGTCTCTCTTGTCTAGTTTTCACTCCTTTTTGATTTTGTTATACCCCAATTAAAAACGGGAATGTTTGTTTTGGTATTATTACCATTTTCGCTAAGGCGAAAATGGTAAAAAATTAATAAAAACTATACCAATGTCGTAGAATGCCGAAATCAAACGAAAAAAGACGAAATTGTAAAGAGATGAACTTGAAGACTAGATTATTCGCCAAACCATATTCTGTGCCATTTGCTCAACCCTCGTGACCATGAAAAGAACTTTTTTTTTTGCAAACTTTTTTTTTTTATTCGCACGCGCGCATCAGTTTTGGGGCTCCCGGAGGATGTCATCCATATAATCAAATCAACATGGCCTTACGCATATGCAGACGTGGTAACGTTTCGGCGCATTTTGGCGTAAGATTAGCCTATAGGGTTTATTGTTGTTTAAGCTTTATAGCGTGAATCTTTTTCACAATAGACAACTGGGACATTTCACAGCCCTTTGTGTCGGTCGTTATTCTTGCAGTGATCTGTAAACCATAACAGCCAATTGCATGCATTTCTTCTTGTATGTGGTTTGAAAAGGGGGCCAATCAACGCTCGCGCTCTATTTTTGAAATCTGTCAGTTGGCACGCCGGGTTGTGTAACATGCATTGTACAGTTCTCCTGGACACAAGCAACACGCTAGGACTTAGTGAGAGACTGGGAAATTTGTCTACATCAACACCGGGGAATATCGACATGGCGTCATTCTACGTTTACTTGTAGCAATTTCCTAGCGTCTACCAGGCACCGGGAAACGGCTGGAACCGAAGCGGCAAACTGTTTTCTCCAGCAGCACCAACTACCTTGTCATGCTATCTCTCTATTGGGCCGATTTCTACTCTTTCCAGCCGCTTCTCGAAGCCTGGTAGAGACTAGCTGTTTCCAAGACAAGAACGCCGCGGGACATTGGCAATACGAACTGGGACTAGACTTCTCTCCAGACAGAGGTTGATTGGGAAGATTGTGAACTTCAGTCTATGTCCCTTTTATTTAAAGCCGGTAGCCTACCCTAGGGAGACTAGGCAAGACGAGCTGAGGAAGGATTCCAAGGACTGGAGACTCATATCTGCTCCCGAGACTGTCATCGTCTACATGCCATACATGGAAGGACGAACAGGCCGAGATCTACAGTTTGTTTCAGATGAGCCTGAGCTGAGAGACTCGCCAAAGCACACTGGAAATTTGGGAGGTGCATAAAATACATACAGATTGGAACCTCCTGATGACCAGTTCGCAAAAAATTAATTACGATAATTGCCGCTAAAATATGCATAAGTCATTCGTGGAACAAAGGCAAACACCTGAAGTTTCCACGCGTGTACACAGATATCTCGACGACGTGCACGCAATTTTCCACCATAGGACACGAAACGGAAATCTGAGCGGTCCGTTTTCCACAAGTTTCCCACAGCAGACACGCCGCGTGTGCACCTTGGAAATCAGTGGAGACCCGCGGAAACTTCGGATTTCCTAGCGCGTATCCACAGATATCCACGAGGGAAATCTCGGTTTTCGTCCGGTG
>NW_017802553.1:0-4888 GCF_001625305.1 Branchiostoma belcheri
ACGAAAGGCTTGTACGNGAAAGATTTCAGTGGTCATGTCTCCCTCACGGAGCAATTCCCGAGCAATCTTGAGGAGGTTTCGGTGGTCAGCTATGTGTTACGGGAGGGACAAAGTTCCCAGGCAACCCCTTTGCAATGGGTAACGCTTTCCTGAAGTTCCGGTGGAAACTGAAGCTTAGAGAAAGAAAAATGTTCAAGGGGTGTGTTATCTCTCCGAGTCATGCGGTCGAAACAGAGGGCAGAAGAATGATTAAGTTAGGGTGGTTTGTAAGGATTGTAACCCGACACTACTTGCGAAAGCAAACCAGTATGGTAGTCAGGGAAACCCGCAGTTTGTTTCAATGTGGGGTAGGCGGTGAAGGTATATATGCAGGTGTCGTCAAGGGTATACGTAGCACCTTGTGGGCATAGACTGGGGTCAGGGCCCAGGAAACATCAAGTCCTTTCAAATATCGGCAAGTGTGCCGCAGAGCGATACGATGATACCTTCCTGTTATCGTATTGAAATTATCATCAACGGGAAAAGGGAGCAGTTGGGATTGTTCCAAAGAGAGTTAACAACAAGAGTTGGGGTAGACTATGCGGGTGACCTCGAGCCGATTCCTGACATATCAGAAAGGACTCGTATTACTCTTCCACTCTGCGTTAGAGGATTGACCTGCAGTGCACGGTAAAGATAAACCAATACCTTCCGATTTGGAAGACAACGAGGTAGGTGTTCTAGAGGGTGCACAGTTTGGGGTAATTTGAAGAAGGAAAGTGAATCGTTTCAGCAGCTCGAGATATCATTGTGAAACAGACGCATATCTGGAAAGTTTTGCGTAGAATGGCAAGGGTATACGACTCCAACACTCAAGGGAAGATTTTCACAGCTATGGTCGGGTATGTACTGATGTATGGTCGCGAGATTAGCACACGAAAGTGCTTAGGTACTCGAATGTTAAGGAGAGCGCTGAACGTGGTACGGGAGAATCATGGGAGGAACTCAGGTTCTTATAGAGACTTCACGGTCGGTCGGATAAGATAAGGATAAGAAGTACTGGGCTCGATGGATACTACGGAGAACACCCAGGCCGAGCCGATGACATGCGAAGTAGTATTATGGGAACCAACCCATAGCAAATGCATCTTTGTCAGACAGCGCACAACATTTGGGAATATTAAGATCCTGAAGAAAGAGGTCGGCCTCAGTCCATTCGGTCGAAAGGAAGATGAACAGTACAATGGGATCTTTCGCCTTATGTCTGACATAGGATATTTGAGACGGTCTGTTTAAAGGAGAATACGCCTTGTGGTATAGAGGAGATATTAGTGTGGGAATGAGTATGGGGTTTTGAGTAAAGAGGTGACAGGAAAAGGTGGATATGAGATGGGATAGACGGAAGAGAGGAGCGACGTAGGCACTGCTCCATAACTCATTAAGGATGATCCAGTGATTACGCAGTGTGAATAGTATACTTTTCTCACTGCTTAATTATTGGATCAATCCGCCAATGACGTCATCACACCCCATATAAGGGGCTGATAGCCCATTCACTCTGTGCATTTACTGGAAACATCCGCCCTCCGGGGAGTGCGGTGGAGACAGGTCCCTGAAGCAGTGAGCGGGAAGAAGGTCGAAGCCAGCTTGAACACAGCAGGCACTTTTGATTCCCCCCCACACCCCACCCTGATAATAATAAGTGGATATGAAGGGACTTGTTTTCATCGCGCGACTCCGGCACTGCTCCATAACTCATTAAGGATGATCCAGTGATTACGCAGTGTGAATAGTATACAGAATTTGGTTGACGTAGAAAAAAGTGTTTTCAAACTTTAGCTGGTTCTGACTCCCTGTTGGAAAGCGTGTCCGTAGCCACACGCCATGACTGTCTCGTATGTCCGTGCAGCCCTGCCATGTGTCTTCTATGGTTTAATACTTTTATGTCATTGTTCTGTCTCGTAGAACGTAACAAAATTCATCCGCAGTCCTGTCGACCCAAACGTTGAAAATGCACCACCGTCATCAGGTCAGTAAATGTGGTTTTTAATAAATTACAGAGACGTTCAAATTCCTATATTTTGGTGATGGTACACGTTACAGTCAAATTTCATAAAATATATGGATCAATCGATCAATTAATTAATCTTGTTGTAACCAAGCAATGTGCTTGGTTACAATTTTTATAACAGGACGGTCTTGCCCACTCTGAAGGACGTTTGCAACTATTTTTGCAGGCAAAATAACCACCCCGCTTTTCCATTCCCACCTCTGCCACTGCACACACAAGAAGAGAAGAAAAAAAAAAGGATTTTAAAAACACTGAGATCAACCCAAGACGGATATGGGTAATAAATGTATTGATAACAATTGTCAAAAAAGCTGTTTACGACGTACATGTACAGTAACATCCGGGAGCTCGTTATTTTTACATTTAGATTAGGATTCAGACACTAGTGCATCTCGAACGTACCTTCTAGCTCATCAACCAAGTCTTCTAACTCGGTCAGAAGGCACAGCTTCATCTTACAATTGTATGATGAACACTAAGGACAAAAATTGAGGCAAATGCAAAAAATACAATGGATACAGCTCTACATGCATGTAGTAATTATACGCTTGCTTGTACACGACACTGTAGCCTCTTCTTAAAGAATCATAATGGTTCAAACGTGTCCTGCGGGAATGTCGGACACTTCGGCCCCTGGACACTTCGGCCGCCAGCCGATCCGGACGTTTCGGCCTCAGGCCTGGGTCTGGACGTTTCGGAGCCACATCATAGACGTTCCGGACCCACACCGTAGACACTGAAAACTCACCGTAGAAGCACAAATAACTATATTTCATGACATAAACTTCCAATTACTTCATTTGAGGGGGAGTTTTGTGCCTTCGGCGGGCGCGCGCGTGCGCAAGGCCGCGGGCGGTTGTTGAGATGAAGCCGGTCTGCGGTCAGGCGTTCAGGATACATTTTTCAAGCAAAACGTCGAAAGGCTGTGACTTTCCTCTGCCAAATATAATACCATAGATCTAATGTGGTTTAAGCGACGGTCACAACTCGCCGTGCGTGCTTTTTGTCCGTACGTTTTTGTCGTGGCTACGTCTGCTACGTTTTTTCTGCAAACGTAGGGTGGCCGGCCGAGGGAGTACGTCACTCGCACGGTTGCGCAAGGTGTACGTACGTGGTCTGCACGACACGCCTGGGCGTCAGCGGTTGCGTGCATCGTACGTTGCGCAAGTGGTAAGTGAGTTGTTCGTGCTTACAACGCACGATCTCTGTGCAATTGCTACGTTGCCGCGTACAGGCCGTACCTACACGTGCGGCGTACGCACGGTTTCCTTACTCACTCGCACGTTGTAAGTGCGTGCACCTCCTGTTAACTTCATCATCACTAGCCGCCCTGGTGTCTTCCGCGGCCCGTTTCTTTGGGTCTTGTCTGGTAGTCTTCTTTTGAGCCTTCCTGGGCATCTTGGAAACGAGTTGGCAGTCGCCCGTCAAGTTGTCTTTATATACTGTAGAGATCAGGTGCGTTGCACGTGCGTTGCACGTGCGGAGCACCTGGTATGGTGCACGTGTGTTCTGCGTGGTCATTGAGCAGGTCAAATGGGAAGTGAGGAGTAAGCACGGATGACGCAAGCACCGTGCGTGGCACGCACGTGCTTCGTGCGCTGTCCGTACAGCAATTGCACGTGAGAATAGTGAAGTTAGACTCACGGAGTCCGTACGTTGCACACTCATAGGCTGTACGGGGCACGCGCGTCGCACGTACTCGCACGCACGGGTGGTAAATCCGCAGACCGCACGTAGAAAAAGTATGCACTTAAAGTTCTACGGCGTGTCTGCGTGCTCCCAAATCCGTAGGATTCCGTACGGAGATGGTACTCACCACGCACGGATGCCGTACGATTGCCCACGTTTTTGCACGTAGACAGCACGCAGAAGCACGCACGGGGAGTTGTGACCGTCGCTTTAGAGACGACAGCCCGGGTGATTCAAATCCAACTAGAGTTCCACGATCTCATACCTTCGCCAAATGATGTTAGCCTTTATGACTAAGAAATTATAGATGAAGCCCCCTGATTGTGCAAATACATGTAGGATCCTATATTGCATCAATTATATCTGTTGATCATATTCTACATCAGAAGACAGTCTTTTCTCATCAATGCATGCCATTATAGCATGTCCTCATAAATTATGCAAATGAGGTCCTTATTTGAATAAGTTATGTTTAATTATGTTCACCTTCACATAACTTTCAAATATCCCAAGTATGAAATTCCAGACATTACCACTATGTAAGTATAACATTTTCTCATTAATTATGCAAATGAAGTCTTCATTTGCATAATCGATATCTGCCTGTATTTCTGCCGTTCTGAATTACATATGTCACAAGCTTGAATAGTCCTATCATGGAATGCAGCTGATTTATCGAATTTCCTCATTAATTATGCAAATTACATTGATATTTGCATAATTGTAATATCATTATGTCAAGCATCACTTCAGCTACCTACATGTCAAAAATCACGACGATCCATCAATCGGTTCTTGAGTTATCCGCCTTTAAACATTTTTAACTAATGCCCCTGCAGTTCCAGAGCAAGCCGCTAGGGGGCTCAAACTCACGTCACATGTTCCCCAGCACAAGAGCTACCTAGCATCCAAATTTCGTCACCCTAGCATGTCTAGATCACGAGATATCAAAACCGGACGTTCAGCTGCAGTACCATAACAAGCCGCTAGGGGGCCCAAAATCTAATCAGTTCCACGTCTCATGAAGACATACCCACCTACCAAGTATCAAGGCAATCCATCTTAGCCTTCTTGAGTTATCGTGCTCACACACACACACACACACACACACACACACACACACACACACACACGACACAACAACTACTA
>NW_017802554.1:0-4879 GCF_001625305.1 Branchiostoma belcheri
ACAACGATGTTAAAGAAAATTCCGACAACCGTCCCAAGAGAGACCAAAGCAGACACACATGTCAACATGCATACAATTCCATCAACGCGATTGTGAATTATGTATGAAGTATTCCAATAAAATTGCGTTGCCTTTCCTTTTATGGTGCCAACACTTCTTGTAAGCAGACCCATTCAACGGCCACGCTTATAACAGCGTGATGTTTATACAGCAGCTTGGTCACCAGGAGATAACCAACGTGCCATTGAGGAAGAGATTACCTTCTCTTGCATGGGGCAAGGATTCATTCATTTTTTGTGTGTGTGAAAAAGGTACAAATATTGATGGAATCGTCTATTGATAACGATAGCAAGGCTGTGCTTTCCAAATTAATAAGTAACGAAAGCTAGCAATATTCAATCATACATGTTTAGATATTACACAACTGATGGATGTGTAACAGGACAGGAGAATATTTATTTACTAACATGCTTATTTCCAATTTTCAGGTAGTAGCATGCCTCATAGTGGGCCATACACATGAGGACATTGACCAGATGTTTAGCAGAGTATGTAAAGTACTCGGTATAAACTTGCTCACGTGTGGATTCAACATTCCACCGTCATCCAAAATTGCGAGGGAGTTCGACACCACCATGCTGAGAAGTTGTAAGTTGTATGCCTAAACGTCTTGTTAGGCATAATCAATGTCAAATGACTGTGTATTGGTGATTTTTATTTCTTGCACGTGCACGTGCAGCGATGTACAACTTTAACACTAAACAGATGGCAAGTGCCGACAGCCCCGGCCACTGTGCGAAGTACGGCTCGTACACCCTAAGGGAATTAAACCAACGAAATGTCATCGACATGCAGCTAGTCCAGGTACATTTTGCTTGTGGCATGGCTTATGTGCATAGCTTACCCGGTATAATATTATTTGTATGGGAAAAGTGCGTATGTTGGTTTATATTACAGCTGTCTGCAATTTTTTTTCCAGAGCAACGAGGTGGGTGGCTACTACCATATGGAGTAAAAGGGATTGGAGAAGTCCTTGGCGTGGATGGAGAGTGTGGATGTGAGGTGGGGACTCTCGTCACCGACCGACACATAGGCATCAACAAGATGATCAGAGACCCTACTATCAAGCACCTGTTTGACACCTGGCACGTTGCAACTAACTCTGATATTCCCAGAGGACTCAAACTGGACTGCTACTATGTGTTCGACAACACAGAAAATGAGGAGCGCCGTAAAACAACGGACACTTTTGGGGTAATTTTTGTGGTGCATGGGTGGCAGGTTCAAGCAACAGTGACCTGTTTGTTTGTGAAAACAATCAAAACAATCACAAATTGACCAAAGAATCACTTGAGAATGAAGAACATTGTATTTTTATTTTTTTACTCTGTATTTTTATGCAAATAAGTTCTAATCATGCCTCTACCCAAATTGCAAGTGTACGTTTATGTAAATACGTTTTAAGCATTTATATATACGAATTGTTATGCCTGTTGATGTAAATATGTTTTTAATCATGACTTGAATTGTAAATGTCGTAACGCAATTCAGCCGCTGTGGCTGCAAAGTTTGTGGCATGGGTTTTTGAACTAAATAAACCATTCATTATCATGTAATGGAGTTCAGCCAGCGTGCCAAACGTGGGTGTGAGTATCGTTCCACTTCCTTAAATAGTTTTTTGACCTTGAAACTTATGTTGTTTGCACTAACGTCAGCAGTCATTGCTTTATACGGCCCTGTGTGACGGGGCGTACTACGCGGAGAGGATTGGACACAAAGTGCTGTCCAGGCATCTTCCACACTACAAGAACTCTAGCACCAGGCAAACAAAATACAGGAGGTTCTGGACGAGGATAAAGCAGAAAGGTGCGTGGAAAGACGCTCGATATTTGGCCATTCTTTCTTGCTCATGTACGTGTACTAGTCAGGACAAGAACAAAAAGACCAGACTGAAGGCAGCCATGACGGACCTTGCCAAAACGATGACAATACTGCAAGACGGAAATAGGAGACAGAGGCAGAAAAGAACAGAGCGAAGCACGAGCTCAAGATGTTGAAAATGCAACAGGAGCACGAGCTGAAGATGATGGGTCAGTTTATGAATGTAATGGCAAGTTTCTTTGGCAACATGCAAGGTACCCTGCTCCTACCCCTTCAGTAACGAAGTGCCGGATGATTTGTTCTGTTCACTCATATCTGGTAATGTTGCCAAGGCCCTGGCTGGGGTTCACTCACCTTACACGACTTCCGCAGAGGTGGCTACACTTGCCTTCCGAGAGAGCTAACCTTCCTGACCATGTGGAGGGACCAGTTCCCTGGCTTAACCTGATGCCAGAGTACAGGAGGTTGCGAGGCCTGTTTAGCATCAGAGACTGGCTTAGGCCCCATATTTCTAACATAAAGGGTCACTCTCAGCTAGGGCAGTTCAGATTTAGGCTGAGCAAAATAACAAGGATGTTGTGGATATGTTTTATCGTAAGGGGCAAGGGAGGGAATGGAAGAAGTTGAAATATGGTATATTTAAACTGTCTAGATCTGGGAAACCAATGAGACCAAACAAAGGGTACCCCCAAGATTATCCAGGTTTCCTTTGAAACAAGAACATTGATGGAAAATATTAAATGGACTACTGCCAAAGTGGACTCCGTATTTGGAAAACGAGTAAGAAACATATGACTGGAAAACGTTCCTAAAACAAATTATTGACACAAGTGGACGTGTAGAGAGGAGAAACGACTACTCTAAAGTATGTGTGGCACCTCCCAAACCTTCCGAAATATCGAGAGGAGAGCAAAGCAGGCGATGCTGGCCCAGCAGTCCCTGCAGATCTGAAGGGGCTGCTGGAAAGGAGCAGGAGAATCCTGAGGTAATGAACATGTTGAAACTAGGTGTTTTGCTACTATCAACACGGCACAATGATGTGGTTTAAACAGGCTATGACATGTTGGTTTGGCCACCCACCATCTCATGGCGCCACGACTCGAACAAATACCGTGATAAACCGTGGATGACCCAAAAGATCAAGTCCGCGATCAAGGCGCGTCAGCGTGCGTTCTGCAAGCAGAAGTGGGAGGAATGGCGTACAATCCGAAATAAGATCCAGATCGCTATTAAGAGGGCTAGAAAACAGTTCTACAATGAGAGAATCCATAAGCTCAAAAGAGAAAACCCAAGCGTATGGTTCAAAGAACTCAACGCCCTAACGGGTACCCAAAGAAAGGATTTGGTAGTCCCTGTTGATGGTGTAGATCCTGAAAATAACCACGACATCGCTAACACCATCAACAAAAAGTTCACGGATATAACAACATCACTGCCTCCTCTAGACTTGACCAAGCTTCCAGCTTTCCTCCCGACCCATCCTCCCCCCACTGTACACCCTTGGGAGATGTATGACAAGTTAAGGAAGATCAAAACAACAAAGTCCCCTGGCCCTGATGGCATTAGTGGCAAGCTGTTAAAGGAGTTTGCCTATGAAATAGCTAAACCACTTACCGACATCCTCAACACCTCCTTGCGGGAAGGAATTGTTCCACAGCAGTGGAAAGAAGCGGTGGTTGTCCCTCTGCCCAAGTCTCATCCGCCAAGTCTCGATCAACTACGACCAGTTTCGTTGACATCCCTCATCGCTAAGGTTTGCGAGGACTTTGTTGCCTCATGGATTTTGCAGGATATAAAACACACCATAACCCCAAACCAGTTTGGCTGCCTAAAGGGCCGATGGACCACTCATTGTCTGATAAGCTTGGCTGACCAGCTTTACAAGTCTGCCGACAAACTGGGGACGTCGAGTACATGGGTTTTAACCGACTTTAGTAAAGCATTTGACTTGGTCGACCACACAATAGCGATGAGGCATTTACTTGAGCATGGTGTCCGACCAGGGATCATCCCTTGGATCGCCAGCTTTCATGAGGGACGGTGCCAGAGGACAAGATACCAAGGGTCGTTGTCCCATACAGAACGTCTTACTTGTGGCTTGGCGCAGGGCACCAAGCTTGGCCCAATTGTATTCATAGTCCTCGTCAACAAACTACCTGGGATCATCGATACTCCGTCGTGGTCATTCGTCGATGATTTAAACGTCATAGAGTCCAGACCCGTATCTAAACCAACCAGAATACAGAATGACCTCGATCAGCTCTCAAGCTGGACAGTTGAAAATAAGATGAAGCTTAACCCAGGCAAATGTAAAGCCATGCACATTTGTTTCTCCCGTAACCCACCGCCGCCGCCGGCTCTCAACATCGACGGTCATCGGCTGAAAGTTGTTAAAGTAGCCAAGTGTCTTGGAGTCTCATTCCAAGAAGATCTGAAATGGGACACCCACATCACGGACACTACTAAGAAAGGGAATCAAAGGTTATACTTACTATGTAGACTGCGTCAATTCAACCTGCCTATAGAAGACCTTCTGACTGTCTATACGTGTTTTGTTCGCGCTGTGTTGGAGTACGCTGCGCCACTATGGCACCCTGGCTTGACAACAAGACAAAGATGCAAGATTGAAAACATCCAGCGTCGAGCAACAAAGATTATTCTGGGCAAGAACTTTACCAACTACTCGTCAGCCTTGAAAGTTCTGAAACTCCAAACACTTGAAGACCGAAGAGTCGCTCTGTGTGCTAGGTTCGCCAAGAAGGTACACAACTCCGATCTGTACAGTCACTGGTTGCCAGAACATAGAGGTAACATTAGCGGCAGAGTGACCAGACAGAACAGAAAGATTGACCAGTTGCCAGCAAGAACCGACCGTTATAAAAAGAGCCCAATACCATACTTTGTCACACTGTTGAACAACTCTGTATAGTAAGATATCCGTACAGTCCTTGTCCCTACAGGTTGTATTGAGTGTCCTTGTATTTAGTGTCATTGTACA
>NW_017802555.1:0-4875 GCF_001625305.1 Branchiostoma belcheri
CCGACGCATTTTCATTGTTGAAGAATATTAACCCTATCTAGACGGGGGGGGGGGGGCTAAAAGTGCCCGCGCCAACTTTGATGTCACATAGCGTCTGACTGGCTAGGGCTAGAATGACCAAACTTGGTGACTTTTCCTAAAATATTGTTGGCAACAATTTTTTCAATTTTCATTGGAATAAGATTAATAATTTTTTGGTGTTGCCATGGCAACGGGTTTCTGACAGGCATTTTTTGCTAAATTTAGTAATTTTTGTTTCAAGAATAGAATTTTATGGGTTTTATGTCAAGTTACTCATGGTTTCTAATATTAATAACATCCCATATGAATTTATGTAAATTTTATCATTAAATATGCATAATTTATGCTAATTTGATGACGTCATTGGCCAAAATCCAAGATGGCGGACCATATCATTAGAACAGGTATATACAAGTTATTTTCCTTAAAATTTCATCAATACTTCCATTTCTTTTTCCAAAAAAGGTTTAAATGAAGGTCTTTGGTATGTTTTTTAGGCTTTATCACGAAAAAAAACTATTTTTGAAAATTCAACATTGATGATCCAAGATGGCGGATATCTTAAATATGTATGACGTCATTTTATGACGTCACCGGTGTTGCTATGGGCAACATAAGACTTAGTACACTCTAATTTTCTGTCATAAACACTTTTGGTAAAGTTATGCTGAATACCATTTAGTTTTCAGGGAATAGCCTATCTAGACGGTTTTGGCCAATAAAATCCCATTAATGACGTCATAATGACGTCATATTACGTCATAATGACATCAAAATTGTAGATATGATAAATTTTAACTAGTACACCATCCTCTGAAAATTTGGTAGCCATACGACATACCGTTAGCGAGTTCTGAGGGTTTCCCCGGTCAAATCTTGCTCAAAAAAGCCCGGTCTAGATAGGGTTAAGATAGTAGTGAATGGTCCTAATTTAAGATTATTGCACCTTTCTCTTCAAGGGCATGGCGGTTCGACATATGGAAAGGGCAGTGAACGCATCAAAACGCAGTTTCTTTGGTATCGTCATGATGCTTGTTGTTGGAAGCTTGGTGCTCTACGGTACTCAGGTACTTACCTTCGCCAAGAAGGTTATATTTTCAGAGACATTCGTGTGTGTGTGTCTGTGTGTCTGTAAACACGATATTACTAGTATTTGACATTACGGAATTCATCGTTACACAGAAGACTTAAAAGCCTAAAATTCTGCCACAGTACCAGTAAAAGCAGCTGAAAGAATAAAAAAATCCACTCTAAAGCCAGAAACGTAAAGCCAGAAAAGCCAGAAAGTTAATCGCTTCTTTCTGAGACCAAGAGCTGCTCCAAATGGCTGCCCCAAAGAAAAGACAAGGTGGGTGTGATATAAGTTCCCTACCTGTATCAAGATTAGACGGAAAGAAAATTTGTTCCAAAGAGAGCCGCTGTCGGTAAAAACTCCAATTTTTCTTTCTTGAATTATTATTATCATCGTCGCCGCTCACATGTGTCGACAATGCAGGCCACCAGCGATTTTCACTCTCCCATCACTATGGCTTAACCATGTTGTACTTGGAATATGGCCTAACCATATTGTACTTGGAGCACAAAGAACACGAATAGGATTATGCAATTCTAAAATCCCATTAGAGTAAGTATTAAATGCTCTTATCTATTTTGTTACAGGAACTGATCTTTGAAACCGATTCCTCCTGCCATATACTCCAGTTCCAAAATACAGAATCTTTCTGACATACACTCTGGGATCACTATATCGAGTCCCCCAATCATACAATTGAGGACTACTATACAGAATGTTCTTGACAGACAATCTAGGACCACTGTATCGAATTCTACAACAGTACAGTTTAGTATAGCAAGTATTAAAAAGCCTCCCCCAATACACACCAAGACCACTATACCGAATTCTGCAACCATACCATCTAGGACCACGATTATACGCCTGCCATTATCAAGTTTTTATACGTCCAGAATTTCCATCGTCTCCCGTACACCTTCCCTTCTAAAGCATTTAATTGTAGAATTGGAATTTTCTTCATAACAAAAACATACTTCCTATGACCATGGAGATCATGATTTTTTTACCTCCTTGCTGTAACTTTGTCTTGCTTGCCCTGCTCATATCAGTGATTACCGCCCCCAAACCGCACACCCACAGCTGTAAAGACAAGTAAATTTGTTAGAGATCAAAGCCACAGGCACACCCTTTGGGGCCCAGAAAGGGTAGACCATCAAGGTAGGCCTAGGGCTAGCCTAGCCCATTTTTTCCGGATACCCTTTTCTGTGCAGACGAGGAAGGTATTCGCGCAGACGAGGAAGTTTTTTCTGTGCAGACGAGGAAGTTTTTTCTGTGCAGACGAGGAAGGTATTCGCGCAGACGTGGAAGGTATTCGCGCAGACGAGGAAGGTATTCGCGCAGACGTGGAAGGTATTCGCGCAGACGAGGAAGGTATTCGCGCAGACGTGGAAGGTATTCGCGCAGACGAGGAAGGTATTCGCGCAGACGTGGAAGGTATTCGTGCAGACGAGGAAGGTATTCGCGCAGACGTGGAAGGTATTCGTGCAGACGAGGAAGGTATCCGCGCAGACATGGAAGGTATTAACGCAGAGTTGGAAGGTAGTCGCGCAGACACGCATGCCTGTACTTACGGGCCACCGTAGTTGGGGAGGGGGAGGTCACTATAAAACAGTACGCACACAACCCTGTGTACATAGACAATGTCATATACACAGTTACCTCGTGTTTCTTAATCTCCCTAGGTTACTTCGTAGGACAGTTTTACTCAGAAAGTTTTCATACTTCCTATTTTCTAAAGTGAAAGTTCGTAACAACTGCCATGCCCAGACAGACACCAGCTTATACAAGGGGAACAAGAACACAAATCAGGCATGTATTTGTACGACCGCTGTACGACAAATTAGACTAAAACATCCAAACCAACCGCGCAAATTGAAAAAAAAAGTAAAAATAAACAAACTTACCTCTACTTTATAGCCTACTCGTAGGGTAAAACAGACGAGATCTAACATCTCGGATGTCTTTCCCAAAATGGCGGTCTGGTTTCCGTCAGTTAACCTGCGCGTCTTGTTGACGGTGAGCGACAGGTGAAAGACGATCCGCTTGTTATTCCGTGAAGAAGGTCTGGACCTCCGGACGGAGTGTTGTGAGCAGTCGTTTTTTTCGTGTTCGCAGTCAAAACACTGGGTTCCCTTTGTGTAATCGGCACGCAACTTTATACGGGCATGCCCGTTATGATGCACTAATGTGTATTTTTGCCGTTGCTTGCTGTTTTCGCGGGCAATGTAATATTTCAGATGCACCCCTACAATTATGAGGCAAATTGGAATGGTCCAATGTTGTTTGGAATAGCTGGGGTAGGGGGGAATAAAAACTCCATGCAGATGTGGGGAGGCTGATAAGTGATATCAGATGATTTTTTTTGCTCATGCATCAAGTATTGGACCGAATCTTTAAGATGTTGACAGCCAAAACGCATTGTTCTGTATGTAGCATTTCTGTGCAATTTGGCATGTGGTGTGCCATTATGTCCGTGATGATGCACGTTTTTTTTTTTTAATTTTATTTCACCGTTGCAGCTTCTATATTGAGGTAAATGCATACTTTAGAAACATCCCTATAATGTTGTTAAATTGTTTTCGCCTGGCTGTTGCATCGGGAAGTAGCTTGCAGGCGCGGCTGCGGGGCAAGTTTGGGGAGGTCAGAGGTCAAAACTACGGAATGTACTTTGTTATTTGTTTGAGTTTTTAGCGGGGGATTCGTAGTGTTATCGTCGAAATGGCGACGTATACGATTAGACAAGTGTTGGAAGATGTTGCAACTGCCGATTCTGGCAGTGAATGTCCCACGTCAAATGAGGATTCCGCAGAGAGTAGTGAAAATGACAGCGATTACGAGGAAGAACAGGATAATAATATAATTCTAATGGTTTATTTCTTTCTTACTGTACGATATACAGTATCAGGGTTCCCGTAGGACCCTGAATTGATCTGCTGCATTACACAGATTATTAAAAACGGCTGGACAAATATTAAAAGCAATTATTAAAAACAGTTAAAAACAGCAATTATTAAAAGTATTCACAATAGGTGGCGAATATAGTCACGTGCTTAAAAACAGCAGATTACTAAAAGTATTTACAGTAGGTTACGATCATAGTCAAGCAAATACCATGCCATGACAGATTGTTGTATTTGTTCAGTAGTCTTACGAGGAAAGGTATGCTACTGTTTCTAAATCTTTCAGTTCTAGATTGTGTCCAGATCGTTGCAATGTCTTGTGTGTCTGTTACTCGTCTGCCTACGGGGGGGGGGGGGGGGCGTGCTGAACAATGAACTGTTCAACAGATTCTTTCCGAAGCGGAGGCACAGCTGTTCCTGTATTGTTCTCAGTGGTTGAAGTTTCAGTGGATCGTGACCACAGAAGGGAAGCTCGACCTCGCGCAGGACCTGAACGCAGGGAACTTGACATTGGTCGGGGAACTGCAAATGGCCAAGGTCGCGCTCGGGGTAGAGGCCAGGGTTGTGCTCGAGGCGAGGCCGTGGGGACGTGGGTCACGCAGCAAGGGACGTGGCCCGCGGCAAGGGGATGCTGTTCCCAATCTGCAAAATATAAAACTTCACGGAGGATTGTCGCCTATGGCTGCTTGTTAACTTTTCGGTTATACTGATTTCAGTTATATTGATGTCAGTTAACTTTTCTCAGTTATGTTAGTTTATTGTATAATTTACTTTTATACAAATTGCTTTATGTTTATGTGTTCCTGGCCCCTCTTGGAAATCAACTATTTACTGTTGAAGAGGCCACCCAGGTGTTTGTAAGATGAAAAAAATAAATAGATA
>NW_017802556.1:0-3194 GCF_001625305.1 Branchiostoma belcheri
CTGCACTGCTGACAGGATCGTCCTGTCAATAGCAGAAAATACTGCACTGCTGACAGGACGATCCTGTCAATAGCAGAAAATATTGCACTGCTGACAGGACGATCCTGCTGACAGGACGATCCTGTCAATAACAGGAAATACTGCATTGCTGACAGGATCGTCCTGTCAGCAGTGCCATTTTTGACACTGTTGACAGGATCGTCCTGTCAGCAGTGCCATTTTTGGCACTATTGACAGGATTTTTTAAATCTTCCATTTTGGGCTCTATTGACATGATTTCTTCTTTGTTTTCATTTTTTAACCAGTCAGAGGGCATATGCTACTCAGTAGTACTGCAGATTAGGCGTTTCACGATGGCGGCTATCATCACGTTAACAGTTATCAATACAGAGTACTCCAGCAGATACATGTCAAAACTAGACATGTTCAAAATATAAATACAAGCGAATTTCATGCATAAGCTGTCTGAAATACGAAGGCAGTTACATATTAAAGATGAAGACAATAAAAAAGACAAAAAGAAGTTGATCTCTATCCATTATTTATTCTTTCAACAACTTCGAAATCAAATCCAGGAAAGTACCGCTGGTGTGGCATTTCAGCTAGCCGGCCCGCTAACAACAACAGCCCCCTGGCGCGCGTATCCAGCTGGCCACCGAATTTTACCGGCCCCACTGGGCCCCACAGTACCGGCAAAGGCACGCTGCAGGGCCTGGCACGCTGGTTAGTGTTACTGGGGGGCGGGTTGTTGTGTTGCTGTTAGCACGCCTGACGGTTAACCCTGGGTGCCCCAGAGTCCGGCGTTTATTTGGCGATAGATTTCGGGAGAAACCGCTACCATTATCCACCCAAACCCCTTCGTCCACGCGAAGCCCTCTAACGCCTCATGCGCGAGGAGATAATTAGACCCAGTGTGCCAAGTAGGTCTGTCGGGAGTATGGCTTCCCATGACTTTTACTTAGGAGATAGACACTCGCGCGCGGGGTGGCACTCAGGCTAGCCCAACGGGTACCCGCCGGTGGACCGCTGTGTCATTCCCGCGGCGCCGGCTGTAATGGCTAGCGCTTACTGTCGCCCCGACTAGCCTCTACCAGGCACCGTGGATCGCTGGAAAAATAATAGAAATTGGCCGAAATAAAGGGAATATATACCAAGGGAGTTAGCCGGCCAGAGAAGCTCCAATTGGCGACCTTGGTATATATACCCTTGGTATATATCGGCCAATTTCTACTATTTTTCCAGCGATCCGCGGTGCCTGGTAGAGGCTAGTCGGGGCGACAGGCACGCACTGCCGCCGCATTGCTTACGGGAGGCCAGGCGCGCGCTACCGAGCGGGGGATCAATGTATGCACGACGATCTGCAGGGGCCGCAGCGCAGGATCGTAAAAAATGGCCTAATAGCATACATAATAACACCTACATAAGACCTACACGAACCAGCGCCCACCCCAAAATTTCCAGTATGAAATAAAAATACCAAAATTTTATCGATCCTGTCAATAGTAGAATAATTTGCACTGCTGACAGGAAAAATCCTGTCAGCAGTGCAAATTATTCTACTATTGACAGGACGATTCTGTCAGCAGTGCAATATTTTCTGCTATTGACAGGACGATCCTGTCAGCAGTGCAGTATTTTCTGCTATTGACAGGACGATCCTGTCAGCAGTGCAATTTTTTCTGCTATTGACAGGACGATCCTGTCAGCAGTGCAGTATTTTCTGCTATTGACAGGACGATCCTGTCAATAGCCATAGGCAAAATTTTTTGTGCAAAAATGTTACTAGTAACGTTTACATAACATCATCAACAACTCTGTCTAATGTGTCTTAAGGTGCACAAAACCACAAGATTTGACTAAAGAGCATTAAAGGTGAATTTAAAACTTACCATACATAGCTACACGTAGGCTACTTGAATATTCATAAATAACAACAGTGCTTGAAACCATGCGCGTACATGGCGATATGCCGTGCGAACGCTCTAGAAAGACGCAGAAAACGTTTGAACACTTACCAACGATGTAATAATGGTTGAGTCTCTCCATAGACGCGTTAACTTGTCGATATTCGGAGTCTTCTGGGACGTCCAGTCCGCCTCCGCCTCTCCCGGGCGCCATCTTACCGCACAGGTCAGGTCAGGTCACGGTCACATCTCTGTCGTAAACCCGCAAATGTCGTAAAATACAGCTTAACGATCACGTTTGATCAAATAGTTTGCCTTGACGTCAAAAAGTAAAATGTGATCTATTTCAGAATCATGATAAATCATAACGTGAATATTCCGCTTATTTTACTTTCATAATTGTAGTGTTATAAGCCTCTAACCTTTATGCCGTCAAAGGTCAACATCCGTTTTACGGTGGGTTTCTGGAAAAAGCAAACCGGACCAGACTTGCAGTGTGTGGAAAAAGTGGTCCGACCTTTTACGTATAGTGCCCCAGCGGAAAGAGGTAGAACTGCACGCCACTGATATCTCACCATGTAATACTCGATCAGATGCTTCAAACACTCGCTACCTTTGCAAATAAAGCTTTTTAATGAATGTATATAATTTCAGACGTGGCTGCATTTTTCGGCTCTGTGACCGGATTGTTTTTTCCACTAACCTCACACGTTACATGTGATAACAAACCACCAACATGGCTTCGGATGACGACTCTGACGAGGATTTCGTGTATCACGGAACTCCGCTTCAACCTTTGGAGGAAGGTATGTCTCTTAGGTAGATAATTACCTCCCTGTGATGGCAAACTTATATTCCTAGCTATAGGTCTGTGTAGCTCGAGGTTACTCTGTAGATAAACGGCAGGGGATGGGTTGGAGGGAGGGGGGGATAGGGTAGTGGGTTGGAGGGGGGTAGGGTAGGGGGAATGAGATGGGGAGAGGGTGGGCTCATCCTCCCATGGCAGGGGCAGCGGCTCCGAATTCCTTCTCCGCCCCTACCCCTGCCTGATTACATGGCATATTCTACTCTACGACCCGATTCCAGGGACACGCTCTCAGCCAATCACGTATCACAGAGAAAATCTTCAACGCACTTTACATTAATATTTATGAGATGCGCTAGCTATCGGAACCAATCATGTCGGCTATTCAGTGACAAATAAAAACAAACATGGCGTCGTCTCGGGAAGAGAACTTTTGCGATGCAGGCCGCTGCGGGCGTCGGCGGGGCGCTAGCGTGTGCTGGAGG
>NW_017802556.1:3214-4613 GCF_001625305.1 Branchiostoma belcheri
CCTACAATTACGAGGCGAATTGGAACGGTCCAGAAAAACGCGTTGTTTGGAATAGCGGGGGGGGAGGTAAAAGTTCATGCAGATACGGGGTGGTTTTTATAAGTGGTTCCAGATGTTTTTGCCCATGGTTAAGAGATGCCAAGTTTTTGGAAGATGTTCGCAGCCAAAACGCATTCTGCCGTACGTCGCATATCTGTGTAATTTCGCATGTGGTGTTGCATTATGTCCGGGATGATGCACGTCTTTTTATTTTTACCGTAGCTGTTTTGATATTGGAGTAAATGGTTATTTTCGAAACATCCCTACATTTACGATCCTGTGGAATAGACCGTAGGTTTAGGCAGTTGTCTGGTAGCAGAGGTACTGTAAGCAGATATCCTGGTTATCTGGCCGGCGGTAGTAACACTCGCGGTGCTTACCGCCACTGTTGCTGGAATTTGGCTTGTTCCAGGCGCGCTTAATTAGGTACAGGCACCGTAAGACGGTGGGGCTGTCTTTGTTACTAGACACGACCATGATAGTCCGATCTTTATGTGAATGCAATGATTGTGTGTGTGTAATTAAAATGAAGTTAGAACTTGAAGCACAGTATCTTTACACGCCCTGGGAGCAGTAATGGATTTAGCTCTTTGTATGTTTTATGCTTGTGACGCGCCCTCATTGTATTAACCCACGCTCCTCCGCAGCGTCCGCTAGCGTCTGGGCGCGCGGCGGGGTCCCCAGAGCAACACAGTGCGGAAGCATTAGCGTGTATTTGTGTCCTGGGGCCGAGAACGCATTTTGCGCAAAGCATGCTGGGTAGCAGAGTGAACTGTCCTGGGGACGAGAGTTTGTGGACCGCGGGGCGGAGAATGCCAAAACTCCCTCCCTGGCTAAGTTCCTTCCGCGACTAAGTTAGTAACTCCCTTCTGGGCAAATGTAGAGGGATAACGGTACACCCTCATAGCGTCACCACATGAGGTACTTTGTAAAGGTCCGTTTCATTTGGTATATATTACCATTGTGACAGCATTTTATACCCCAAAATAGGAATCTTGCGTCTTGTTTTAGGTCCCGATAGTAGAAAGAATGCAGTGTACATGTATTCAGATGGCCGCCGTGTAACGTTACGTACTAGCGAGCGCGCACGACAATACCGCCAGAGTAGAGTAGGTTATCCTAACCCTTTAGATAGCGCAAAGAAAACAAAAACGACAGATTTGCATTAAAGAAAGTTTATTTTCCATAGCCTGGGCTAAGCCACGATCTATAACCTATGGCTTCTCCACGGGCGCTGGGGACGAGCGTGGTATTAACCGTTGCCTAATTATAATGTCTGCACAGTAGGTCTGGCGTTGACGCTTGGGATTTTGTTGAAATATATAAAACTTCACGGAGAATTGTCGCCTATGGCTTCTTG
>NW_017802557.1:0-4843 GCF_001625305.1 Branchiostoma belcheri
TGCATAATTAATGAGAAAATGTTATAATTGCATAGTGGTAACTGCCTGAAATTTCATACTTGGGATGTTTGAAAGTTAAGTGAAGGTGAACATAATTAAACATAACTTATTCAAATAAGGACCACATTTGCATAATTTATGAGGAAATGCTATAATGGCATTCTTTGTTAAGATAAGACTGTCTTTTGGTGTAGAATATGATCAACAGACTGATATAATTCATGCAATCGAGGATCCTATCTGCATAATCAGGGTGATTAGTATATTTCTTATTTATAAAGGCTAACATCATTTGGCGAAGGTATGAGATCGTGGAACTCTAGTTTTGTTTTACTGTTGTTGGTGTCTATGTCTATCTGTACAGGGCAAGCCTGTAAAGCAGTATATTGTACTCAGTGCGTCTACCCTGTATAAAGAAGACAGAAATAAATAAATAAATAAACTCCGGGCAATATTGGCAAGTTCTACTTCCCACCGCAAGGTGGCGCTTGTAGGTGAACATCTCACGGTTGTGTGTAAAGGGGCGATCGGATTGCCCAGCCTGATGAAACTATTCATGGATTACTGGGGTATGCTGATCTAGATATTCTATAGCTGGGCCAGCTCATTATTCTAATGCCTAATTCGTAAATTCTGGAAGTGAACAGCCAGGGTGAGAGGTCCTGACATCATCTGCAGCTCACGGCGCAAGTAAAGTATCTTTTTGTCAGTGTTTGACGATGCCGTGCGAGAAACAACAACAAAGTATGTTGGAATGAGAGTACATACATAATTCATGGTTGGAGCAGCACCAATACTAGAATCACACCGCCCTGTATGTCTCGGACCATTGCAGACTAATTAGCTGACGTCACAGTTGAGTTGGGCAACACTAGGCCCAAAATGATCCAGAATGGAATCACCCTTGTAGTGCCTACTTAACAGGCTTCATACGT
The DNA here is from genome assembly GCF_001625305.1 of Branchiostoma belcheri. Taxonomy (NCBI): domain Eukaryota; kingdom Metazoa; phylum Chordata; class Leptocardii; order Amphioxiformes; family Branchiostomatidae; genus Branchiostoma; species Branchiostoma belcheri. The sequence goes on from NW_017802557.1 coordinate 936, forward strand.
TTTTCTTTAGCACAAAGTACAAGGACAGACTCGAGTGGTACGGTCTGGTACTCAGTGCGGATGGGTATAAGCAGGTAAAAAGCAGGTTTTGTTTAGAGCTTCCAGTTGTTCAAGTTAGAAGTGGACAAGCCCCCGTTTCTTTAGTTATCAACCAGAAAATGCTGGCATGAAGCAATGTACAAATAGACGACGTCTAAATAAACGGAACGCTCTAATTCAACGTAGAGCGTAATTTGTGCATTTTGCGTACAGCGTATTCGCCGTTTTAATCCAACGTAGAGCGTAGAGCGTTGTCCGCCCCCCCCCCACTGCAGGCCCCCAAATATAAAACTTGCAAACTATCATCGCAAAAATAGTGTTCACAGTTTTTTCAAGTTCTACAAAACACAAGCGTAAACTGAGTGAAGATATCACTATATTGTGTGTTAATGCTTATTGAGTTAACGGTCGTGGATAACTAGCTAGTTACACACCTATTGTCGCAAAAGCACCAGACAGGCAGCAGCACAGACCCAACAGCAGCGCCAGTGATGTTCCAGTGGTCGACGGGTTCCCCATTCTGCCGCGAGACGACTAACTCGTGCTGTACCAGTTCTTTTTTTTAGTAAACTACTGTTGAACAGTTCTGGTGCACGATCTTGACGCAACATGTACGGACAGATTCTACCAGCAACTAGTATTAAAAAGTGGTGCGTGTGGTATTTCATGTGCGGCACGAACTCCTACGTCACAGGTAACCATGGTAACCACTACCAAATAAGGGAAACACCTCAGGTACAAGTTGTGTGAGGGAGAGGAATCATCGAATATTCATTTCATTAGTGTCCCCCGTCTGGTATTTTCTGACGTGTTGCTTTGTGAATTATACAATGACAGGAGTTCTGTGCCTGCCTGTACCCGTACCGGAATGTCAGCGCGTACAGTAAACTACGCATTCTGTGCGTCCATTAAAAATATGAGTCCAAATGACTCGTTTTCCTGTATTATAAACGGTTCTTCGGTTGAGGAGAGCTAGCATATTGTTTTTCCGATAGATACTAGGGACATGCGGATTCAGCCAAGCACAGCAGGTTGCCCCTACTGTTCTCCATAAGTTTAGATACATCTACGTAACGTAGAGAGGAGGGCCTGCAAGGGGGGGGGGGGTCCCGACAACGCTCTACGCTGAATTCGGAAACCTCTCGATTACGCTTTACGATGAATTCCAAGTGGCTACAACGCATTACATAGAATTAAAACGCCGAATACGCTCTACGCAAAAATATCAGAGCGGTCCGTCTACGCTCTACGTAGGATTAAAACGGCCGATTACGCTCTACGGAAAAGGGCTTGCGGGCCCCCATAAATAGCTGATCACACACCTGTTGTCGCAAAAGTACCAGACAGGCAGCAGCACAGACCCCACACCAGCGCCAGTGATGTTCCAGTGGTCGACGGGTTCCCCATTCTGCCGCGAGACGACTAACTCGTGCTGTACCAGTTCTTTTTAGTAAACTACTGTTGAATAGTTCTGGTGCACGATCTTGACGCAACATGTACGGACAGTCTACCAGCAATCAGTATTAAAAAGTGGTGCGTGTGGTATTTCATGTGCGGCACGAACTCCTACGTCACAGGGTTACCATGGTAACCACTACCAAATAAGGTAAAAGTTGCGTGAGTGAGAGAAGTAATTGAATATTCATTTTCATTAGTGTCCTCCATCTGGTATTTTCTGACGTGTTGCTTTGTGAATTATTCAATGACAGGAGTTCTGTGCCTGCCTGTACCCGTACCGGAATGTCAGCGCGTACAGTAAACAGCACAGTCGGTGTGTCCATTAAAAATATGAGTTCAGATGAGTCTTTTTCCTGTATTATAAACGGTTCTTCGGTTGAGAAGAGGAATCATATTGTTTTTTCTGATAGATACTAGGGACATGCAGATTCACAAGTCTTACGTTTTTCAGCCAAGCACAGCAGGTTGCCCCTACTGTTCTCGAGAAGTTTAGATACATCTACGTAACGTAGAGAGGTTTGACGTCTGAAGCTCCTCCATACAAGGGGTCACTCAGCTGGCTTTACGTTATCATCCAAAATGACGAATGCACTTTACCGTCTTAAGTGTCCAAGATGGAGATTGAACCCCGCTCTCTAAATCCACCGAATCGAAATTGATCAATATGGAAAAGCAGTGGGGTTGTTTAGTCTCCACCAGACTTCTTTTGCAGGCTGAATAAATCGTAGAAATCGGCCTAAAAAGGGTATTAATTTGGCGAGAGAAGTAGCCGTCCATCGACGATCAGGCCAATTTGATGGCCGGTGGCCGCTATCACCTTCTCTCGCCAATTAATACCCTTTTTAGGCATATTCCTACGATTTATTCAGCCTACAAAAGAATTAAGTCTGGTGGAGACTACATTTTGAGAGGCAAAGTGACGACGGCTACTTGAGGTTTGACTACTAGTACGTAGGTCTACGCGTAACAAAGAATTATTCAGTAACGCTTAACGCTGATTTTATGATGACAAATAACGCGCTACGTAGAATTACAACAACCAATAACACTTCAGGAGGAATATATTCAATTATCAGAGGCGGCGGCAGTAAATTTTGATGGGGGGGGCAAGATTTAGGGCGCCGAAGGCGTCCGTCAGCGAGCGCCGCAGGCGCGAGCCGGCTAGGGGGTGTCCGGGGGGAAACCAAGTCTATGAAACTAAAGAATACAAGTTCTGTGATCTACCCATGTTATGTCAAGGGGGTTCTGTTATAAAGAATGTGGAACGTGCAAGAGTCATCTCACATGTAATTTCTATTCTTAACTGTTGTATACAGCAATCAACCTTTATTTGTCAAAGTAACCAACTATTATTTGTTATTTCTGACTGTGCAATATGAAGTTTTTTAAAAAGATTTATGCCTGATGAACTATTTACTCCCATGAACATCCCATCACTTTTGTTTCCTTGGCAAACTGACAACGTAATAGAATTAATAAACATGACCAAAGTTGTCTACATAAACAGAATGGTCCTGGACTTGTGTTGCAACTTTTCAACAAAATTACCATGTGTCAAAAGCTCTGCACAAAAGTTGTTTTCAAAGCACAGATTCACTTCAACATCCAGCTTTTTCACTTCTCTATGGCTGACAATGTATCTTCTGTGCGTATCTAACATTTTACAACCTATTTTCCACTTGTTTACTACATTTAAGAGATAAGAGTGGGACGGTCTTTATAACTGAAATAAAGAACATAATGGCTAGGATGTCCACAAGTTATTGTGCACAGTCTGAAGGGTTTACAGATACTTGGTTCATTCAACTGAATGTTACATTAACCCTAAACAGTACACCTGGGGTCCGCGCGGACCCCAGTACTATATATTCTGTAATATCTTGTTTGTTTCTAAAGATTTTTTTCTGGAATTTTAGGTAATTGTTACCCACAAAGTTGTCTCTCAATACAGTGCAGAAAACTCCGTTTCTACCATTCATGAAAAAAATTATATCTGATTTTCTTTTGGGGTCCGCGCGGACCCCAGCCGGCTTTCGATCATAATGGATACACTGGCGTTCTTATACATTACCTTATTTCCGTTTTTATATGTTTTTTATGCACTCATAGCATGTCTACAAAGTTTTCAGAGAATGGTGTAGTAACAGAATTAAATTTTGATAACTTTGGTGTAATTATGACGTCATATGACGTCAGAGCTAATAATATAGTCCGCCATATTGGATTTTGACCAATGACGTCATCAAATTAGCATATTATATGCATATTAAATGATTAAACTTATATTTAATTACGTAAGATGTTATTAATGTTGGAAAAGAAGTGTAATTTAATGTAAAACTCGGAAAATTTTTATGTTTAAACCAAAATTACTTCTATTTTCAAAAAAACTACCTGCTAGAAACCCGTTG
>NW_017802558.1:0-87759 GCF_001625305.1 Branchiostoma belcheri
AAGAAGCGCAGGCGGGCGTCCATGACCGTAGATATACCGGGGAGGCTACGTATATACGGTGCTAGGGCGAATAATCGTTCCGTTGTATTTACAATCAGTTCCTTGACTCTGCTTCATACGTTTTGAGACTGACAGTTCATCGTTTTCAGAAAAATCCGCGCCTTGTACCGTCACATTCATGTATGCCCTGCTATCACCATGGTACATCGCGTGGATCATTTCATTTCCCAACAGCCACAACTATCAACTTTAAAACAATCATTTTAAAAACTTTGCTTTGACTGACGTTGTGGTTTGAGTAAACAAGGAAGCGATTCGAATCTGCTGTCTCGGCGGGGTTGATTGGACGGGGTGAGAGTATAGAAGAAAATTCGCCCTTTGTCTGTACAATAATTATATACTAGAATAGGGTACTTGCTCATTAAATCTTTTGGAACTTTCCCTACTTTTGCTTTTTGTCGGCTTATAATATCAGCGGTTATAGGAAAGGTGAGTTCGCTATAATTAAAAATGCATAATGCGGATTCGATGGCCAGTAAGCGGTAAACCATACGGGTCTGTTGGTTACATCATCGTACGATATTAAGAAAGTACGTGGCTATTGACACACCCGTTGTGGATATAAAATATTTCCCTTTCCTTATTGACACACCCGGTGTGGATAGGAATTTTTTCTCTTTATCGATTCACTTGGTGTGGATATAAAAAATTATTTTCTTATTGACACACCCGACGTGGATGTATTTTTTGTTTATTGACAATCCGGTACATCCTAACTCTAACCCTTGATGATTGATGCACCTACACTTTGCTGCTCTGTACGCATGTTCTCCTCCGCGGTCACGCTGAACGCTGTCGAACTATGCAGAATAAGGCAACCCTAGAATATAACAAACTTCGTTAACTTGTTCTACACTGTTTCTTTCAGCTCTACATGACGACAAACACAAAAGTTACTCAAGAATACAAGACAGAAGAAGTGGAACAAAATACCAGGTAAGTGCCTAACCATCCTTATTATACGCAATATTGTAAATAATCACGATAGTTAGGCAATGTTCGCATCTCTATAGTACTTCTTTCACGATAAGCTGTGTGAGTTTTGAAAAGTACCATGCTTTCTATGATTAATGATTGCTGGGAAAACAATGTAGCCTGGGTGCCAGGCCCCCGTGCCATGATTCAGTTAAATTACATAATAGGACTATTAAATTATGTGGCATATGTAATTGCGAACGAGAGAATCACAGGCAGATATTATGTAAATTAAGATTTAATTTGCATAATTAATGAGAAATTCAGCAATGTTGTAATTCAGCAATGGTAACTGCCTGGAATTTCATACCTAGGGCATTTGAAAGTTAGGTGAAGGTAAACATCATTAAATCACATAACTTATTCAAATATGGACCTCATTTGCTTTTCTTTCTCTTTTTGTGTCCACAGGTAAATTTCGCCATGTCTCACCCTGAGATGCAGACTACAGCAGGGATTCACTGGCAAGCACGAAGCCCAGTCAAGGAAGGATCGGGGTGTGCATTCATGTTTTGCACGCAAGAAGATTAAAAAAAACAAGCATTGAATGCAGCAGCATCGTGAAAGCAAAGAAAAAATATGAATAAAAAAAGCAAGACTGACACAAACACGCATGGTGGAAAACACACAAAACATCATCATTAGCACACAGTTAAGTTATAAATAAAAGCCCAGCATCATATGGTTGAAGCTAAAAACTTACTTAAAACATTATTCTTTTAAGCTTGAATATGCTGCTCCTTGTTCTTTCTTATGAGCAACAAAATTATTCTGTTTTATTTTATTCTATTTTTTCTCTCTTGATAGAAGAGAACATATTTGAAATATCAATAAAGACAATCATTAATATTCTGTGTGCAAAAAGCCACAGTTGGCCGGAAAAGGTGCCTTTTGCATGCATGGTAACATAGGCCTTTCCTACTTATAAAGTATCCAGTTATCGACTGACAACTAAGCCATTAAACTTTACACAAAAGACTTCTGCAAAAGATCAACCATCACTTTAGATATCCCTACTTGCTGTGTACAAACACAGTCATTCAAACAAGTAATTCCCTAGGGAATGCATTGACGGAATTTTTAGAATATTTTCAACTCGATCGCAGTACTATACTAACGGCTCCGCCCCTGAGGCGTCGCCAAAAACATAGCCAGCCTGGTTGAATTACCCCCATTTTTTGAACTGGGCTAATCAGAAAACAGCCGAAGACCACCAAACCTCCAGTTCTATTAAAGCCTGCTACGAAGGCTATATATCCTACAATACCTTCAGTCAGTTTCTGTGGGCACTAACTTTGAATTCAGGCACCGTTCCCACAAAGGTTCTTGTAAACATTTAAGCAAGTAGTTTGAGTAATGTTTGTATACAAAATGGTGTAGTTTTAGTCTAAAATAGCAGTATGAGGTACTATTTCGTCCCTATGTCACCGTTTCCACAAAGATCCTTTCAAACATTTTAACCAGTATTAAATGAGTAATGTTTGTATAGAAAATGGTGTAGCTTTAATCTAAAATAGCTGTATGAGTTAGGTAGGTACTATGAGTACTCTTTTCAGTTAAGCAGTTTAACATCAGCCAATGAGAGCAGACAGGGTTGTCTGCTTACATGTGTTTGTAATTGATTGACATCACCTGTGACATTAAGTTGCTTACTTTACCCCACTGGCCAACACAAACTGTGGGAGAAATCAGGGTAGGACAAGTTTTCAAAAATCCACTTGCCATATCGGGCAAGTACAAGGTCATTTCCACTTGCCCAAACCAACTTTTCACTTACCCAAAATATGAAGCATTTCTATGCATTTTCCTAGCAGAAAGGAAATTATTTTATCATAATACAGTTTCTAATGTTGGACACTTTATTTATCAAAATTGTTTGAAACTTGGTCAAAATACTGCAGGGGATATACTTTGCATCCAAAAAATTTACTTGCCCAATCGGGCAAGTACAGGGGGATATTCACTTGCCCGAACAGTGCTTTTACTTGCCCTGGGCAAGTGGGCAATGGGACTTGTCCAACCCTGGAAATTGTACACTGGGAATCAACAGCAAAGAACACATACACAAATTCAACACTCATGATAACCTACATAACTTATGAATAAGGTTTTTTTCTAGAAAAATTTAGCATGAGGAAGCAGATCACTAGCATGGCAACAGAGTGAAGTGACCAAGTGGGGGGTTGGCACAGGATTTTGGAACTTTTGGAAGAGTAACACAGTTTGTAATGCTAGAATGCATTGTTGATATGACCTGTTGCTTTTATAATTTCACTGGAAAAAGATCACTTTGAATTTGAGAACTTAATGTTGTGTGTGACGCCACTTAGGGTTCAATCTGAAAATTATTTACTGGTTTAGAGTAACCCCTGTATATGTAACACTACAGCACTACCAAGCATAATGAAAATAAATTTAGAAAGGGCCTGTAAAATCTGGTCCATAAATTGTACGAAAACTTAGTTTCAACACCAACACCTGTCTTCTTGATGAAACTAATTAATCATGCTAGTTTTGGGTTGACCTTGACCTTCTTTTATTAAGTTTTAACGAGGCCCACTTAATGAAGCCCCCTACAGTCTGTTCTAAGCATTGACGCTGCGATGTCCTTTTCAAAGCAGGGCTTTCATGCATTGTTTCCTCTGTCAACACACCTTTTCTTTGCTTTACATGTTTTTGCCAACAAACGTCGGCCACTGAAACAGACCTCTTCTTAAGCTACAACACAGGGTTTAACAGGGTTTCTCTTGTTTCCATAACTCTGAGGAGAAAGTGCTGTCAAAATCTGACCTGAAAGTTTGGGAAGACAGTTTCTCTCAGGGATAGTTTTCGTAGTATATTAATTATTATAACTTTATATATAGCTGAAAATGGGTTCCAGATAGACATAGGGTACACTGTACCCTCTAGGCTTGCTCGTGTGATCAAGCTAGTCTTACATTACAAACACCTTGAAGCAATACCTTATAGTTATACCTCCCCCTCCCATTCTAAGAAAGAAGTGAGCACCACAGGATATCAAAGACATATTAATACTATCATTCATTACGTTTAGGTACTCAGCCCTAGTCAGAACGTTAAGCCAACAACAGCTGATTGCATATATTGATTTTCGGTAGGGAACCGTGACTGCAGAGAGAGGGGAATCGATACATCAGCCGGCAAGTTGGCCGGCATTGCGGCTCGTTTCGTATTCATAACTAGGAATAAAGCACTTAACAGGTCAATGCAGAAGACGGGAGAATTGCGAGCACTTGATCTTTCTTTCTCACACACTGCGTCGCTATATCAGCGTCCTCATCTCCTCTCAATATTAAAAGACTTCTTGATAAACTGCGCCACTCAGCATGCAGTAGTGTTTTACATGGGTTCTTACTAAATGTCACTTGGTGGCCGTAAAAGGGTTTATTAGGAAAATTTCACTGCATCTGCGTTGAGCAGTTACGACAGGTGTCGTATATTGCCCGAGAAAACGGCCGCTGCAATCTTTAGAATAACGCAAAAATTTTATGTACTGTTTTTGGCTGTCATATGTGTTTTGTGCCAAGACACTTGTAAAGTGTTAAAGGCATCCAATGCAATTTTAGGGCGGCAAAACGAAAAAATATTCTGGATGAGGAAATATGTCTGATATTGACATTAATTGCCATAATTGAAGCATTTGAAATAGCCCAAACCAAACTATATTGGGTGTCCTTTTATTTTTGGGTACCACCCATAAATAGCCTGCAATACAAAACAAGCAACCGTTTTCCATCAGCGACATCACATTTTTGCCTCAAAGATGTCAGTAGGCTATGGGATAGGATTCAACTCACTAGATTAAAAGAATGACAAGAAAATTGCTGAAATCAAGTTTTACCACCCTGAAATTGCACTGGATGCCTTTAAGTGGCAGTGGAGTGCTTGGTGCTGATTGAAAAGTCGTCTTGTCGTTCGGTGTAATATAACCAGCTATACAGATACAGAAGATGCAACCAGAAGGTTGAACTACCAGCATCAGTTGTGCGGGCGGAGACCATTTAGACCTATTACAGGGGTGTTCCTTCTGTCGTTTTGGTTTACAAGAGCCATTAACATTCACGAGATGCCAAACACCATTTCCATCCTTTTACAACCATTTTCAAAATACATTTACAGTTCAAATTTTACTCTAGTGATTTCTGCGTGCATCATAACTCCATTTGAGTGACTCTGTAAATTGGTATATACAAAGTAACACACAATTGCAAATGGGCAACCATGTTGTACTGATTTAGAATAAACTGTAGTGCTTCAGTTCTTACATACAGCAATAGTCCATGTCTAAAATTAGCCCTGTGTCAAGCTGGCATCTCCGCTCTTCAATCACACATACATAGTTCAGTGCAAATCAACAGATAACGCAACATGGGGTCTCCTGGCCTGCGAATACCGAACATTACTGGACTACCCTCCACAAATCCTGCAATTAAAACTAGAGTTATCTACATGTAATTAATTGTTGCACATCCAAAACATCTTGTAGGTATTACCTGTGTGAACATACAGACTTTATATAGCAATGACTGAAATTTCCTATTTAGGCCACACCAATTTAATTTGTTGGTTCTCGGATTTTTTCAGAAAAAATATGAAGCGACAGGGACGAAAAAAAAAAAATAAAAACAGGTCTAGGCATCCTATTATAGGCTTAAATGCTACGGAATGAGCTATGAAGCCAAAAAAGGCTGGGTTAAAATTTAAATTTGAATTTTGAACTTTTAAACAAACCACTGCAATGATAGATGGGAAAACTGTAACAACTAGGAAGAAAAGGACTTTCCTCAACTGTTGGGGGGCAAAACATGAGCATTTTTCAGTTGATTCAGGACCAAAATCAAATTTTTTTTTTTTTGCAAATCAGAAAAAAAACCAAGAGGCGAATCCGAGAACCAACAAATTAAATTGGTGTGGCCTCAACAGGCTATATACATTTTCTCCAATAAAAGCAAATAGGAACACCGTAACTTATGGTATGAGGAAATCTTGTTCTTGCCAGGCTCGAAATACCACCTGCATATTTAGGTTAATGTGGGTAAAATTAGAGCTGTGCAGGTATTTCTGATGTCTACCTGCAATTAGCCTGCACCAGTCCATGTACATATACAAGTTGGTGTATGTGGATTTTCATTTGCTGCATAGACTGAATATTACATAATATTATATAAGAAATATATGTACTAGCAATGGTTTCTGAACATTGTTTAGTATGATCCATTATATATACATTAATTTGAGTGGTGGAGGTATACAGTGCAGGTACATGAACAGATGAAGAAGAAAGTGTTTTGGCCCTGTACTGTTATGGTATACATTACAACTCAGAGTCAGGAAATACATCTACAGTAGATCAGTAAATGTAAAAGGCAAGGGTCCTAATCGTTAAGACGTCTGACTAAGTAGTTTCTAGCATTTACGTGCCAAAAGAGAATTATAAGGGAACCCGAATCGTTATATCATAATTCTGCTAAGTATGTAGAGGAATATATTTTGGTCCTATACATTATAACTTAAGAAATACATGTAGATGTACAGTGAGTGCAAAAGGCAATTGTCCTAATCATAAAAAGCCCTCACTAAGTAGTTTCTAGCATTTACGTACGTGCCAAAAGAGAATTATAAGGGAACCCGAATCGTTATATCATAATCCTGCTAAGATACGGACTAACGCAGCGAACCTGCCTCACAGTTTTATGTCAATTTCGCCTGATTTGCGTGACTTGAAAAACCGATAAGAACTCATTCATCATGGCCGCCTGCCCTCCTTGATTGGAAAGGCAATATCTTTTGGCAGTGAGCACTGTAAAATTTCAAATCTTTCATATAACATGCTATTACACACAATTACCGCGCCAAAGTACGCCGTAGAAATAAAACTGCTATACAGCACATAAACTGCCATATTGATTGTCGAAACAATATGGTCGTAAATGAAGTTTAACCTCCGTTGCTATTTTGGAATGCAGCATTTACACAACTAATAAATGCAAAGTCCAAGGCCTTATTGGCTTACCTACAAATGTGTATGCAGGGCTCAAAATACTAGGTGCACCTAAAATTGGAGCTGTGCACCCAAAATTGGAGCTGTGCACCCAATATTTTTGTAGGTATTTTTGTACATATCAAATGTTATTGTATAATATTATACAGAATATTCTTGGCATCTAAGTGTCAGAAAAGTAATAAAATCTTTTTTTGTGTAAGATTTTGAAGTTAGCTCCAATTTCGGATTCAACCTCATAAGAGGAGCAGTAAGATCTGTAATTAAGTTTTGTTTTATATGGTGCACCCAAAAAAAATTGGGGGCACCTAATTTTCTAGGATGGTTGCTCCCAAAAATTAATTTCGAGCCCTGAATGTGCATGACTTGTATTCATCTTTATCTGTACACCACCTTTTGTAATTTTTCAGGCAAACACAGATTAGACATACATTACAAAGTCTCTGCATATAGATAAATACTCCGCTTCAAGGTTTCTAACCAGTTGATAAAAACATGCCGACTTTAACGATAAACTTGGGGCTATCTTGAATATTGGAACTGGGGTTGCCAGACTTGGAGTCATTTGCAGACGATATATTTTAGCAGTGATTTACGGCAAGCAGTTTTAAGGCAAGGATATCAGCTGCAGGCAGGTCGAGAAAATATGTATCGTGAAATCAAACTGCACTTTCAAAAGCCTGCTAACAAAATGCTATTATTGCACCCTGTGTGTGGTAGTCAACTTTATTTACTGTCCACTAAATGCAGACCTACTTTTATATGTTTTTGCAGTTCACATTCAAATCATGCTGAAATAACGTTTGTACTAAGCAGACTTAAATGTATATACATGACCATATGTTAGCCAATTTAAATGTTGGTTTCCAAGTAAGTGGATAGGTAACCTATTTGTGTATATAAAAGATACGGAGTAGATTATCTGATATAAGGACAAAGGACTGATAAGAATACCTGTTCATAGAAAAAATGGTGTGGTAAATCTATACTATAACATACAGGAAGTACATGTAGAATCAACTGGTTTCGAAATTAAAATTTTCACTGTTGTTAAGATACAAACTTTGTCCCATACAAGTTAGACTCCAAATCTAACTTTCATTTTGCAGTTGAAGTATAGCAGGTATATGATATCTCTGATACTGGAAATCATATCTGTACCTTTTCAATATGCCAAAAAAGGCTATGTGCATTATACAGAGGAAAATACTAGAAAGGTACGTTGAAAGTATACCAGTTGCATTGAAAGTATACCAGGTATATTTCTAATAGTAATACTGGAAATCATATCTGTACCTTTTCAATATGCCCAAAAGGGCTGTGCATTACACATTTTATTTTCTAGGAAAATTGTAGAAAGGTATCCTTGAGAGTGGACAAATGGATGTGTAGGTTTGTGAAAACCACTCAAAGGCAGCACTTCTATCCTTACTTGTACCTGAACGATCTAGTGCTCAGTACTAGTAGTTGATACCCTTGTTACTTTGACAGCATCCAGACCTAAATACCTGTAAGGCGTTTCCCCAGGCAAGTGCACTAATGCTGCACACTACACACAGCGTAAACAGACATGTTCTAGACATGACAGGAACTGCTCGAGTGTGTGGGTGGGTAGACAGGCATTTTTCCCTACAGGTTTTAGTTCAAGGCCTGAAGGCCTGGGAAAAAAATGTTGTGTTTCCTGTTTCCCGACCGACCCTAGAAAAAACTGCCGACCCTTGCCATTTTTTTGTGTTAACCCCTGCAAGTGACATAAATGTTTTTAGCTAATCAACTTTTTCTCGCTCCATGATCTGAGTGATGAAACGTTGTACAATCTGTTTTCCAACATTGACATTGAAAATCTAAGTGTCCTCATGCAAGTTTACTTTGTTAAATTGTATTGTGATAATACATACTATGCATAATCACAATACAGTTTAACAATGTGTATAAGTTGGACCACTAGAGATATAAAAAAAAGCAAAGTCTGAAAAAAAATAATAACGCCTACCTACCGACCATCATTTTTTTTTACAACTGAAACAGGAAACACAACATTTTTTGCTAGGCCTAAGCCTAGCGTGGGTTACTAACGCGTGGGTTGTCAATCCTTCAGAAGAGCTGACTGAAAGGGGGAAGTGCGTCTCTCTTCAGCCAGCAGGAAACGGGATCTCTCTGTAGTCCACTTGTTCTCTAGACTGTCTCTAACCACAGCCTTCTCAAAAAAATTTAGAGTAGGTGGCTGATAAGAAAAAGTAGCAGGCGAGCCACGAAGTGGCTCGAAGCGAGCCGCGCAGGAAATCGTAAAAATTAGACCCCTAAACATCGTTTTTGGTACATTCTGAGCAGCTTTTATGGCAATCTTGTGGCTCCAAAATTTACTGTTCGTGCACAAATAATTCCGGAAAAAGGCTGTACTAAAATTGTTTGCCACTCCGATCGTATTACGCGCGGTCCTTGCGCCCGGCCACAAAATGCAGAAAAATAAAGAAAGCATATTTAAATGTCAATTTGATCGAAAACATAATCATTGGGATGTGAAAAAATGTCACAGTTTCGCTTTTTGGAAGTTTTGTTTCTGTTTTGACGGTTTAATTCTAGCGGGGTGCGATCCATAAATGCCCTATGGAAATTCACCCCGCGTCCCGGTACACTGACTTCCGGGTTCCTTGAACAAGAAAATTACGAGAAAATGGCCAAAAATCGGCGTAGAGAAATATACATCTTCCCGAAAATTCTTTTAATTATGTATTTCTTTAATAGGATGTTGCTTAGTAGTCGTAGAAAAAACGTAGAAAGCAGCGTAAATGTGTCTCTTCTTCACCGGCGAGAGCCTGCCGGCGAAGAAAAATCTTCCCGCGCTGCCGGCTGCTCGCTACATCGCTTATCCAATCAGAATGCAGGTCATGTGAGGTGAACCAATCACAGCGTCGATCGCACGCTGCTACTTAATATTCATGACAAGATGGCGCCTGAAAGCTCCTGTTTTTGTACAGCGAAGCGGAGTGTGCGTGTTTTTATTCCGGGGTTTTGACGCTGATTTTTGGCTAGCCGTGATTAAGCTACAAATGCCACACTAGTGGAGACAACAGATGAGTGATCATTTTACGATCGACAAGAACTTTTGATGAATGAAACAGCTGTGAAATCTCGCTGATGGCGATTCGTTTTTGAAAATTTGTCTCTGTGTATGAAAGATATGAACACGCTTCTATACATGTCTTGATATTTTTTGACGTGATTTGTACTAGTTATTTGTAGCAGGAATGTTACTAGTGCCGGGAGAAGTTGGGAAGGTAGCGGCTTGATAAATTTTCGTGAGCAACGAGTTTACGAAGCAAGTTCCGCCTAGCTCGAGCGATACAGCTCCGCGGATACAACTCGAGCCCCGAACAAGACCCTCCCCCCGTAAAGTTTCGGCCGCTCTGGCCGGCCGCGGGCCGCTCGTAGAAGCAAACGCTGACTCGTGCTCTAGAAATCTGCACAGGAGGCTAAGAAAGAAGCAGTTTTCAGATCCAGAAAGCTAGCAGAAATTTGTCTGAAGTTCGTCAGAAGAAATGAGCCGGTGAAGTTTGTGAGAAAATGTAACGGAGCTTACTTGTTTTTCTGAAAATTTAGACGAAAGTAGCCGGCGAAAAAATTTGAAAATTTTGACGAAAGTAGCCGGCGCAAAAATTTGAGTAGGCGGCGATTTTCGCCGGTAGCCGGCTTGTTTTGAGAAGGCTGAACCAGAGTTCTAGCTAGCGTGAAGCAGTGTAGGGGCCCCCTACGCTATAACTTTTACCCCCTAAATTTCCCCCCCTATATATAATTTTGACCCCCTACGCTAAATTTTCAATACAGCATAGGGGCACTGTGACTGTTTCTTTGTTCAAGAATGCCAGATCAAATGTGAATAATTATCAATCAAGGATACATTGTACATACCATAGAAATAACATTTTTTCCCTTTGGGTATCCCTCAAATGGCGGCCTTTTTTTAAAAGCTCCGCCCCATCCCCCCTCTCGGTCGCTTCGCTCCCTTGACATGCGACCAGTACCACTACGCCAAAATTAAATCCTAGCTAGAACCCTGCTAACAACAACTGACACTACAGGACTCTACTGACTTTGACATTCAGCCATCTAATAAAGGTTATGGGTATTGAGAGAAGTAGCAGCCAACTCGGTGTGACCAATATCTACGGGTAGAATCTCCCTGCAGAGGGATCCTACAATACTTTCAGTCAGTTTTTGTTAGCTTGTGTACCATCTGGATTTTCGCTCCGCAACGCTTGAAAACTGATTTTTTTTACTAAATTTTAGCATTGCGGAGTAAAAATTGGGATGGTACACAAGCTAAGAAAACAAGTTTTTGTGGCCACTAACTTTAAATTCAGCCACCGTTCCCACAAAGGTCTGTTTAAACATTAAAACAAGTAGTTTGAGTAATGTTTGTATAGAAAATGGTGTAGCCTTAGTCTAAAATAACTGTATGAGGTACTATTTCGCCCCTATGTCACCGTTTCCACAAAGTTCCTTTAAAAATTTTTGAAGTATTAAATGAGAAATGTTTGTACAGAAAATGGTGTAGCTTTAGTCTAAAATAGCTGCATAAGGTACTGATTAGTTATCATGGGTCCTCCTTTCAGTTAAAACAGTTTAAGATCAGCCAATGAGAGTAGACAAGTTTGTCTGCTAACATGTGTTTGTAATTGATTGACATCACCTGTGACATTAAGTTGCTTACTTTACCCCACTGGCCAACACAAACTGTGGGAGAAATTGTACACTGCCAGGGAATCAACAGCAAAGAACACATACACAAAATTCAACACTCATGATTACCTACATAACTTATGAATAAGGTTTTTTTCTAGAAAAATTTAGCATGAGGAAGCAGATCACTAGCATGGCAACAGAGCGAAGCGACTTTGTGGGGGGGTTGGTGCAGGATTGTGGAATTTTTACAAGAGTAGCAAAATTTGTAATGCTAGAATGCATTGTTGTTATGACATTTTGTTTTTATAATTTCACTGGAAAAAGATCACTTTGAATTTGAGAACTTAATGTTGTGTATGAGGCCACTTAGGGTTCAATCTGAAAATTATTCCCCGGTTTAGAACAACCTCTGTATATGTAAGACAGCACTACCAAGCATAAAGGAAAATAAATTTAGAAAGGGCCTGTAGAATCTGGTCCATAAATAGTACAAAAACTTTGTTACAATACCAACACCTGTCTTCTTCATGAAACTAATTAATCATGCTAGTTTTGGGTTGACCTTGACCTTCTTTTATTAAGTTTTAACGAGGCCCACTTAATGAAGCCCCCTACAGTCTGTTCTAAGCATTGACGCTGGGATGTCCTTTTCAAAGCAGGGCTTTCATGCATTGTTTCCTCTGTCAACACACCTTTTCTTTGCTTTACATGTTTTTGCCAACAAACGTCGGCCACTGAAACAGACCTCTTCTCTAGCTACAACACAGGGTTTAACAGGACTCCCTTGTTTCCATAACTCTAAGGAGAAAGTGCTGTCAAAATCTGACCTGAAAGTTTGGGAAGGCAGTTTCTCCTAGGGATAGTTTTGGTAGTAACTTTATATATAGCTGAAAATGGGTTCCAGATAGACATAGGGAACACTGTACCTTCTAGGCTTGCTCGTGTGATCAAGCTAGTCTTACATTACAAACACCTTGAAGCAATACCTTATACCTCCCCCCTCCCATTCTAAGAAAGAAGCAAGCACCACAGGAGCCTCACCACAGTATATATATAGAAGACATATTATTCAGCATCAAGAAGCTCAGCAATTTACATGTATATATATATATGTACCTGTAGGTACATGTAGAATGCTATAGTATATGTAAAGGGGCTTGCATGGGGAGGTTACGCCAAATTCAAGAAGGGACAACTACGATTTTACCACTTCATTTCAGAATACTGTATGTGACTTTAATTTTTCAAACATCTTTTCTACTGAATTATGGAAAGTCAAAATACCAGTAGCTTGCATATGCACTAAGGAAAAGCATGTGCAGGCTCCTGTGTAAGAATCTAGTCCATAGTGTACAAGTAGCAGCAGAAACGTCTAGAGGAATTAAAGTTCAAACCATCTGGAGACAATCAGGCCATAACAGACCAGACGAGCCATCTCATGAGGGCTGACCCATGGTGTCTGTGCCTTCTAGTGCAGCCTGGATGTAGCTTATAGCCTCCTTTGCAGACTTGTGGGGTTGCGGCGTTAATTTTTTTGGGGAGAGCGATGCGAGTTATGCTGTGGAGGGACAGTTTTGTCGCAAATGGACTTTGCTGGCAAAACCCTCTCTCCCTGGCAATGTCCCTTGGTGGGCATAACCCCCCAAAAAATTAACATCGCCACCCCACAAGTCTGCGAAGGAGGCTAGGACGTAGCCTGGATGCCAGACTGTTTCCAGGGCCTACACACACACACACATACATAGGCCTGCTCCTCAGCTCAAGGGCCAACATGCCCGCAAGGAAATTTTACCACAACCTCCAGACTTGAGTTAAAACCCAAGAAATGCTGGCTAACATGGGGGTAGCCTAGGTAGGGTCATACGTTTCTTCTAGGGAAGTAGTAATTTTTCAAAACATTCCCCCTACCTTTTAAGCCATGTATTAAATTTCTTCCTGTAGCTAGTTTACAGACATGAGTTTTACTATGCTTTAGAGAAGGGGGAATTCATAATGTACAGTTGGAACATTCTCTCAACCAGTCTAGTCTTCTTGGCTCATAATACTGACAAGTGTCATGGGAAATGGTGTCTAGCACACTACGTGATCTATGCCTCCACTTGAACTGTTGAAGAAATGGCCCTGCTTAGGCGTCTTATCTATGCTAGACAGTGGGTACTTTTCTGCTGACCTTTCACTGCAAGGTTGCACGTTTGTCCCATCATTTCCTGGTCAGACATTTGGTGCGTCAGTATGTGGCAGTATTCAGGAAATATTCCTCACTTTGGGGCATGAATTATCACATAATATTGATGGTCCCAATTGAGAGAGGGGGGAAACAAATGGAAGCATTTTTTTAAAACTTTTATTCCTGTACATGCATTTTGCTTTGCTCTGCTTTTTTTCTGAACAAAAATATTTTTTCCTTCCAATTTGTATTTCCTAAAGGGAAATCCCTCATTCCAAATTTGTTTCTTTTCAAGCATAACAGTGAATGTTAGTTATTGTTACATGACTGGCGTCTGACTTATCAGTGTGATATAAATCAATCAAATACATGTACACATACAAATTAGTCATCAGGAAGGTGGAGTGAAGTGGTAGTAGCAGGAATACATGTAAAGCTTTGTTGTTAATATCATGCAACAAAATAAATTTTCTACGGTAAAATTGGTGAAACCCTCAGTGGGCTTAAAACACTTTTCAGTACAGTATAAAATTTCTCTGTCACTACTTATTACTGTCTGAGCCTATATAAATGTCCCAAATGCTACACAACATTACAAGATTCCACATAATCACAACAGTCCAAATTAAATCCACTTGACCGGACAGGAATAAAGAGAAACATCACCGATTGCCATTTGGTTGTTGTGATTCATCCTAATGTATCGCAATGGGTGGTTTAAAGCAAACACGGACATGCTTACAACTGCGTGCAATTCATTCCCAGTGACAGTTTTATATTCTGCACAATTGCGACCGACAGGCATAATAATTAAATTGGACCTAATGAAATCTCCCCCCGGCCTGATCTAGCTGCAATAAAAACATTCAGAAGAAACGTTTAAAGCGTTTTGCCACGCTTCTTTTGATCCCATTTGCTAAGAAATTAACCAAGTGTTGAAAATATTCATTTTGGATGAAGAAAAAACAGAAAGTAAATTTTAGCAATAAATCTTAATGGCAAAATCAATCTTTTTATCCTTTTCAGTATTTACTTGCACCATTTTTTTCAGACTATTTGCTAGAAATATAGGATATAGGAGATCTTTACACAAATTTTAAAGTAAAAACCCATTAATTTTTGTGGCAATATTACATAATTTACAGACAGATTTTAGGTAATAATTTGGGTGAATGAGTCAGCAGAAGGCTCTTTGTATCTCCTCCTTTTTTCACCGTATTTGGTGGAAAAAAAATATATCAAAAATATCTTTATACACATATTTAAGCTATTTTTGTGGCAATATTACTGACAGACATTTTTGTGGTAATAATTTGATGAATTAAGTCAGCAGGAGGCTCTTTGCCTCCCCTCCAGTGTCCCTTCCTTAGCAAGTTAGCTGGCAGCCTTTGATCAATCCCTACACACAACAAGACGACTCGCTGCGAAGCCAAGATATTGAGCGCTAAAGGAAAAGCCTTTCCCGAAGATTAGATAATGAAAGGCCCAGCATGGGACTACATGCAACATGCAGGGCTGGAAATACTGGGTGCATGTGCACCTTAGTGTGTGGGTCAACCAGTGCACCCAAATATTTTCGTACGTTCAACGTATGTAAAATGTTGAATGTATAGTTGTTACAGCATATTCTTAGTTGTTACAGCATATTCTTAACATCTAAGCGTCAGAAAAAATAGTACTTTCCTTGAAATGAAACATAATTATAGTTTTTGCTGACATTCTACTTATTTCATTTTATATGGTGCACCTAAAATATTTTTTGTGCACCCAATTTTTTAGGCTGGGTGCACCTAATTCCCAAAAATGAATTTCGAGCCCTGCAATGTAACTAGCGGTGCGTTTTTACCCCCATCCCTATTTTCTCTCAAGTCTCTCTTGGGTGCCTGCAGACCGGCTGCCTGCAGACCGGCTGCTAGCTTCTGAGAAGGTCTTAATGAGTTATTTTGCGTGTTAGGTATTTTTCCCGTGGGTGTGCAGTTCAAGTTCGTAACGCTATACCCAACTGGGATAGTGCCTATCTGAAAGACGTGACATCAACTAGTATCAGGGCTTCCGCCATACCTCAAAAAAGATCAAAGACTTTCTGGACAAAAGCAGCGCTTCAACTTTTTACCCCCTCGACCACACAAGGAGGAAACAAACAGATATTTCGGCCTGATACTCATCTAATAGAAGAGACAAATCTTTCCGCATTTTTCTGGGGTTGGAAATGTGGAATAAATGTTCCAGACTTAACGGGAAGTTGGTGTTATTTAGATAAACGTCTATTGTTGCTGCGCTAAAAAAATCAGCCACTTTTGATTTCAAAATCGCTCGGATCTCAAGGAGGAAACTGCACAAAAATCACGCTGTAAGAAGCGATCCAGGAACGCAAGAGCTTGGTACGTACCCTCATCTTCAAGATGACCAGCTCCCGGGCCTGTAGCTCGGCTTCTAAGATCCCCAGTAACCGAAGCAAGTCTCCCTTCTCCAAGTCTGCCAGCGACTTCAGAGGGCCAGCGGCAGCTTTACTAGCCGCGACCGCTTTCTGGAAAAAAAAGTGCCGAGCACCAAAGCAAGTCTATCGGTCAATCTGGACCCGCACGGGCGGCGAAAATACTCAAATGAGCTCGGAAATGAGTCTTGGAAGCATCAGGGAGAGGTGTGGACGGTTCGGGGCTTACCTTGGAGGTTTCTGGCGATGTATTTTCGCCGTTTTTCGAAGCGGCGCCGATCTCGGCATTCTTGGTCGCCATTTTGAATGAGATTTGACGTGTAAGGCGATGCCGCGCAGGGAGATTCCATTCCCGTTTCAGGGGGTGCTGATTATCACATTGAAATTGATGTTAGCGTTATTTATACATTACCCACGGCCGCGATCATATTTAATACAGTAATATACCATAACGCATGAGGTAATAGTCTCTGAACGAAACCATGCGTATGTTTTCCGTCTTTTGATAAGTTCCGATGCCGGCTAGAGGCAATACTTTCACTTTTGTTATTCAGAACTGTCACAAGACTGTTCACACTACTTACTAGTAGTAGTTTATAGTCTCCACCAGACTCCTTTTGCAGGCTGTGCAGGCTGAATAAATAGTAGAAATCGGCATAAAAAGGGATATAAGCAGGCCGTGCGGGCAAAATGGAGCTTCTCTGGCTGGCTACTTTCTCTGGTCAATTCTATCCCCCCTTTAGGCCGATTTCTACTATTTATTCAGCCTGCAAAAGGAGTCTGGTGGGGACTAGTAGTAGTGAATGAGGCTTCGGGAGGCGGCTGGAGAGAGTAGAAATTGACCAAATACTAGAGATAACATGCCTGGGGAGTTGGTCCGCTAGAGAGTACATTTTGCCGCACCCGAGCGGACCAACTCCCCTGGTATGTTATCTCTCTATTTGGCCAATTTCTATTCTTTCCAGCCGTCTCCCGAAGCCTGGTAGAGGCTACATTTGTAGCTCATGAGCTCGATCAAAGACCCTCAAAGGACCGACAAGCGTCTGTGACAAAACGTTTTGGAAACGGAACAGGGAGTCAATGTTTCATACTTGCGATATACAGGATATTTCTCTAAGGCTTTCACCAAGTCCAATAATGAGTCAAGGGGTTTAAAAGTATCGGTTAACAGTTTCCTTCTCTGTCTAACATCAAAGATAATTGGGAGTGAGTACTAGCAAGGACGTTTTATCATTGGTACAAGTAGCTGGTGCATGTACATCAGAACAGCTAATTGTTGACAGATTGCAAAAGAACTGTAAAATAAAGGACCTGTAAAATAAAATGACAAGTGACAGCCAGTAACGCCTTCATTATATTTCAGTCCATACCATGGTATGGATGAAATATATTGTGTTCTCTCATGTTTCTCCTTCTTCTCCTGCCAAACAGTCAAAGGGATTCAACTCCGCCATCATTCAGCCAAATGACCTGAAATTTGGCATGGAGGTAGAGTGGGCAAATACCCCCAGACGTTTTTTTCATTTTTTTGAAACATGCCTTTGAAAAATTTTTATGAAGGTTTTTTGGGGCATTTTTCGACAAAAAATGGATTTTTGGATCCTGAGCCCTGGTATTACAACCAAATGATATGACATTCGGTATAAGGGTACCTTGAACGTGTGTCTACAGAATAGCAGTCATGTATTTGGCATACACCACTTCCAAATGACTCATTTGGGGGACTTTAATCTTTAATGGCTATTTTCAGCAAAAAAAGGGCCAAAAGTGCTGTACCCGTTCCATGTTCTATCTAAAGAATGGCCAGTTCCATCCATGGAACACGTGTTCCATTCATGGAATATGTGTTCCATCATCAGTGCGAGTTACCTGAGGTCACATTGCACCTAAGTGGTGCGTAATGACCCACAAATTCAATTTTATGTGCGCCTAAGACCTTCAAAATGTATCAAATCTCATCATTGTTAGTTTTTGCATACCTGTAATAAGATTAGTAAAGCTTTCGAGATTCAAAGTACTTGTTGTTGCATCTTTGTTCTCATATAGCTACTATATTTAATTCATTTATTTGAGAACCTTTGCCAGTTTTGCACTGGGGTAAGTTTGGAATAGTCCACTTTTGCGTGGGAGGGAGATGGACTGAAATATGCTGTATTTGCTCCCAAGCAAATGTCGGCCTTTCTAGTTCAAGTTAAATTGGCTACAGAAATTACTGCAGTTGTCGTAATTTCATCCCAGTCCAATGTATTGTTTAAACTTGTTTATGCTTTTTGAGGACGTTCCATATACATTTACTTGCATATAGATTCTATTTTATTCTAGTACATATGTATAACCATTGTACAGAAACGTTACAATTACACATTACATAATTGTTGTTTTTATATATAAAAGCATATGGTATATCAGAGCTACTATGATCAATTTAGATTTTAATTGATAGAGGAATGCTAAAAAGTGGCTGTGTCCTACTCTCCAAACAGCGGTTGGTGAAGATGATTGTGAGCTTTCTATAATATGTCCCATAATTATATCGGAGCATATGATAGAAAGGTCACATCCTAGTCTCTACCAGGCTTCGGGAGGCGGCTGAAAGAGTAGAAATTGGCCAAATAGAGAGATAACTTGCCGAGGGAGTCGGTACGCGGAAAAATGTACATGCACTCTCTAGCGCACCAACTCCCTCGGCATGTTATCTCTCTATTTGGCCAATTTCTACTCTTTCCAGTCACCTGCCGAAGCCTGATAGAGGCTAACGCGAAGAAGAGTATGTTTTACAAGAGACTATACTGCGCCCCCTACCCACGACCTTCATACTGCAGCTCAGAAGACCAAATTTCCGGAGAAAAGCATGCCTGTCGGTAAACAGATACATGCCGGTCTCCAGATGTCTCGTTTAACGGTGACCTGTGGGCCGACCTCGGAAGGACGGAACACGGCGTGCCGATGGGTTGTCCAATTTGTTGCGAGGTTCGGGGGTGAGTCATTTCCCACCTGCGGGGTTGTGACGCAAGGATGCAGGGGCTAACAGGCCTGACAGTACAGGGGTGTACATGTAGATCGTTAGTGGTTGCGAGGGAAGCACCTGCGAATCAAAGCAGTTACTGGTGCGTCCCTAAACTGCCAGCTGAGGAAAAACGCTTATCTCCAAGCAAATCCTAGGGTGGAAAGGCAGTATCCATTGGTCAGATTAGGAACACTACTCTGGCCAGTAGATATTGCCTTGCCACCGTATGATCTGCTTGGAGATTTAATAGTAATGTCCTTCATGGATTTAATTGGTCTGGGGGATTCTTCCGTCCTCTTCTGTCGCCAACTGATTCTGATACTCATGGAAAAGAGGCGACCAGCGGACAGTACGATACGAAAGACCATAGGAACAAAACGTAAAACAGACGACAAGCTTAAACAGACTACGAGCTTAAACAGACGACGAGCTTAAACAGACGACGAGCTTGCTTAAACAGACAACGGGCTGGCTGAAACAGACGACGAGCTTGCTGAAACAGACGACGAGCTGAAAACAGACGACGAGCTGGCTGAAACAGCGAAGGAGCGACGCTCCCGCTCCAAGGCTGGAAACCCTGGCTCCTTGTATAGTGTACGGTCCCTTCTGAGTGACACCAGATGCTGTCTATGGCCCTGTTCAGATTGAATCAGTGAAAGCGCCTTACATGTGTTGATGATATGAATGTTAGACATCCAGGTAAACAATACTCATAGGAAATTCAAACTCCTACTACTGGATAAGTTATGGAGATAATATCCGGGCGTGTCCAAGTGACATTCACCACTCTTCTTCAGCGTCACTAATGAACTAACGTTAACTTTGTTAATTGATTTGTTTCTTGCAAATTCATGCCCGAGGGCTAATCGCATACAGACATTGACAATAAAAATGTGGTGATATAAGACTATTTGCTAACATGAACTTCTACGTGTACGATATACTTATCGAACCTACTACATGTATCTCTACTTTCACGTAAAAGAAAAATTCCAGTGTAAAAAAGAAACCCCGACAAAAAAGTCTAAACACATGCCACAAATAAGAAAAAAACAACAACAACCCAAACCTCTGCTTAGCGCTACTAGTATTCCCTAGGACCCTGGTGAATTGAGAAGAAGATCGATTCTTCACACGCACACGTTAAAGTAGGTACTTCACAGTTCACTTGCGGACATTGGTCCACTTTCGGCGCCAACAAGGCAAGCTAGTCGTGGTTGACTGGAAGGCATATCGATCGAGAGATAGCTGAATAATTAAAATGGCAGTGGTCCGAAGAAACAATTGAAAATACATTAAGACTTGTTTCAACACAATTTATACAACTTATTAGATATACTTGAATTATGCTTAACCTTCTATTTCGATTACCTATTCTGTATATTCTTATACTTGTTGTTATTGACTATGTAAATTTTGATGCTGTACGTATATGTGTTTTTGTATGGGGGAGGGCAACTTGTAAAAGTGCGTATGCACCTGTTTTGACCTCCCTTTCACTTTGTGAAAAATCAAAATAAACAAATAAAAAAAACATGATTCTTATCTGTTGATGAAGTGACACTTACGAACCCTTTCATGTTCAACTGTTTTTTCCAGGTCCTTCGCATGTGGTTAGTGTCATTTTTGCGTGCTCTCAGTTCATTTAGTGACGCTGAAGAAGAGTGATGGATATCACTCGAAACGCCCTAAGTTTTCTCCGTCATTTATCCAGTAGTAGTTTGAATTGTCTTTGAATATGACTCTTATCTGTACCGATTTTCATAGAAGGCAAACTACCAACAGTTGATAGATTGCATGCATGTTTATTTCTTTTCTTATAGTAGAATGATTAAACACACACTAAGCAGTTTCGAAGCTCTACATGGCCCTATATGGTATGACGTTCTGCTGATGAATCGTGAAAAAGCGCCATCTAGTAGAGAGGATTTTAACTACATAAACATAGCTCAGAGGAGTACATGTACTTGACTTGAAGTTTTCGATACAATTTGTCTAATTGCTAGACGGTAATTTATGCAAACTTTTATGATATCAAGATGACGCCATCGACAGTTATGGCACCGCACTCATCTTTAGAAAAAAATCGAATTCCATGCCAGGGCTTCATCTAAAATATCTGACAAAATCTCAATGATATTTGTCAGGACCTAGGAATATAGAAAATAGTGATGGTAAAAAATTCAAGTGTGGGTTTTCTCATATTCACTTTTTTGTAACCCTACGGGTGGGGGAAATTTAACTTAAGTGCAAAAAAGTCGGAAACCCCGATAAAAAATCCTAAAACACGCCAAAAATAATCAAAAATCCAAACCTCTGCTTGGAGAGAAGGGTAACAGTCCTGGAGTAACAGTTCACCTTATCCTGCGCGTAGATCGCTGCCATAGCAATATAAACAGTCGGCCTGATTGACGCAGAAGTAGAGACCAGTGTCCGCAAGTTACAGGACAGTACGTGCTCGCGTTATACACATCAGGTAGATAAAACAGAGACCATCGGAGCTTCTCACGTGTTGGCGCAGAAGTCGCGTGATGTAGGCCTGGTTACCGGACCTGTCATATATAGCTCCCGAGTCCTTCACCGTCTCCGCAAATGTAGTGTGATGTTCGGTACTTAACAGTTGAGTAAGTGAACCTTAATAGCCAGACAAGCCACGTGCCTGTTTATTGCAATTGGAAGAGTCTAACGTTAACACTAACTTTTTTCGGTTCCAAGAAGACACTCGGGGTTGTGGAAAGTGCGCTGGCGGTCGTTCACAGGGTACACTACGAGCAAAACGTTAGGAGTTTGCCTTCCTATATCATATCATGCTGCTTGGAGATGGCATAAGGCCTTTCCACCATTTAATGTTTGCATTGCTATCTGCTTTGTTAGTCGTACTCTCCGAACAGTGGTGTAGGCTTCTGCTATATGTTTTTGGCGTCTTTTTAGGAATTTTGTAAGTTATCGGGCTTTCTTTTTTGTACTACTGGTATTTTTTTACGCCAAACAAACGGGTGACAAATGGATACTGCCTGGCCAATTCGATTCTGTCTTGCCAATTCGATAATGCCTTGCCAATTTGATAATGTCTAGCTAGCTTGCAGCCACCAAAATATCTTCTTGGAAGTTGGAGATTATGATAGTGTCTCTCCCCCTTATACAACTAACAAAAAAATCCAGTGCAAAAGAGAAATCCCGATAAAAAGCCTAAAAACACGTTAAAAATACCCCAAAACCCAAACCTCTGCTTGGAGAGTAATTCGGGGGCCAAATCCGTGAACGTTTGACAGCTAGGGCGAAGATGAACAGTTCATGCCAAGCGTCCTCACATCCACGCACGCGGCACAACAAAAACATCGGACGTCACACACACACAAAAATCTATATGCTGCTATCTCGGATGAATCTGTATAAAACACTCCTCTCACTTTCATTCTTTTTTTCTGTACTACTGGTATCTTTTTTTACGCCAGTTAAACTGGTGACAAATGGATACTTCTACGTGAAAGAAAAATTCCATGGCAAAAAAGAAACCCCGATAAAAAGCCTAAAAACACGTTAAAAATACCCCAAAACCCAACCTCTGCTTGGAGAGTAGTTTGGGAGGCCGAAATCCGTGAATGTGTGACAGACTCTTAATGAAGATGAACAGTTCATGCCAAGCGTCCTCACATCCACGCACGCGGCACAACCAAAACATCGGACGTCACACACAAAAATCGATATGCTGCTATCTCTGATGAATCTGAATAAAACACTCCTCCGCGCTCCCTGTATACAATCTTATCTTCTCTGCTTGTACACTACGTTTTTCTGGAATGCCGATAGATATTTACAATCTAGATAAGGTCCCGCTATCAAGGACGGGCACAGGTACGAAGTCCGTAAATAAATCCCCCTGCCCACAGGCGCAGCAGTTTTGGCGGGAAATGGTGACTAGTGGAAGGGATTAAAGATCGCTTAATTGTCGACGCTTGAGGGAGAGTTGCACAACGACCTGTTAAAAGTAACAGGTACACCCTGCCTCTACTGTCCGAGCAGAGGTTTGGGTTTTCGGTTATTTTTGGCGTGTTTTGATTTTTTTAATCAGGGTTTCTTTTTTGCACTGGAGTTTTACTTTACCCCCCCCCTCCCCAGCCTAAAAACACGCAAAAAAACCCAAAACCCAAACATCTGCTTGACATTTTGGGAATAATTCGAAAGAGGTAACGTTAGATATCA
Organism: Branchiostoma belcheri; assembly: GCF_001625305.1. NCBI lineage: Eukaryota > Metazoa > Chordata > Leptocardii > Amphioxiformes > Branchiostomatidae > Branchiostoma > Branchiostoma belcheri. The sequence goes on from NW_017802558.1 coordinate 23,552, forward strand.
GAGACACGCTTTACATAAAAGGTAGTTTAAAAAAAGTCCTGTTGTAATGCAAACTCACTTTCCTCAACACTATTTCAGTAAACCGTTGTCATAGTAACGGGTGGATCTGTAAACCGTTGCCATAGTAACAGGTGGATCAGTAAACCGTTGCCACAGTAACGGGTGGGTCAGAAAACCGTTGTCATAGTAACGAGTGGACCAGGCATTATCGTATTCGAAGGATAGAAAATGGAAAACAAATATAAAAAGTCTACTTTTGTTTAAAGAGAAATACACAACGAGGGAAATAGAGTGTGGTGATATTAGATTTTTTAACATTCACCATAAGAGTACAATTACTACAATAATCATTTTAGTTTATTGACCTCATGTCAAGTTGCCTCTTATATTACTTTCTCATTGTTAATTGTCAGTGTATCTATGCTTTGTATATGTTATTTTCCGATGTGTTATGTAGTGTTGTATAAATGCGGGACTACGGGAAGAATAGCAGCTATGTATGCTAATTGTGGATCCAAATAAACTCAAACCTTACCTCCGCAATATCTTTTGATCCGCCCCCGAATGGAGTCATAACAAAGCGCATGTCCTACATTGTCACTCAAAGATGATTAATTAAAGATGATTTAACAAGACAACAGGGGACCGGGACGCGGTTGTTAAGTCCTGAATCAAACACAGAAATTATCATTAAAAATGAATGATGTCGGAAATTAGAAAGAGTTGATTAGAAAAAATCACCAAAACTTTCAAATAGTTTATGAAACCCTTTGCAACAATACATCCCAGTTGAACGATTAATAAAACGAATGACAAACTAGAAATACGGAAATGATGGCAAGGAAAGAATAAAAAAAAAATTAGATTAAAATGTATTTAGTAAAACAGAGCCGAGAAAACGATATATATGACGTAGTCATGTGAGTGGTTGGCGCGAATGACGTCATTATGTCGTTTCATTTGAACTGTTCGATACGTCATACCCGGAATAGAACTGGTTACACCAACAAAATTATAAACTAGATAAACATCGATCCGAAATGTTAACAAAATAGTTCAATAAATCATCTGTAGGAGGCATTTGTAATAAATTTTGAGCTTCCGTTTCGAAAAACCTTTTTAATTTTTTTTTCTTCAGAGAAAGCTCCTTGCTTTTTTTTCTCAGGTATTTGTATCGACCCAAACACCAAAGCAATGTAAATATATAACGTTAACGTTATATCTATAATGTTACGTAAATATATATCTATACGTAAATACATATATTGGGAGAACAGAAAATGTTTCTTTTTTGCCTGAAGGGCATTTTCCTGTCAAAGTATAAGATCAGTAAATATATAACATTAACATTATTTCTATAATGTTACGTAAATATATATCTATACGTAATTATACGTATATTGGGAGAACAGAAAATGGTTTCTTGTTTGGGAGTGCCTTTATATAAGGGCCTTTTCCTGGCATAGGATATCCGGTAAGATCAATAACGGACCGTCCCTTTGTTTATTGATTTTTGACGATGCTTTTCATCATTTGCGCGTTCGGTAAGATGCGGTTGCAGTTACATCACACGATCACCGTGATGTAAAAAAGAAGTCACTCAGTCCGCGAAGGCCCCGCCCACCCCTCGCTCAATTTTCATGAGAATTTACATGATAATTTATAACGTCACGTGGTATCAAGTTTCCATAGCTGCCTGGCACAACTGTCACATGATAAACAAATATTTCGGGGCACAACAAATCAACAACGGCGGGGCATCGGGCCGAGTTTGGGTGACGCGGGGCTATTCCGGAACCTTTCGCCCCCCTTGGGTACCGCCAGGAGGGGTGACAGCGAGTGGCCGGCCGGTGGGGAGCGGGGAAACGCGGCGACGCGGCCGAGCAAGCCAGGCACGAGGGGCCCCTGTGAGTTCACGACCCTTCTTTTCGCATGTTTACACACACACCGCTTCTCCTTCCCCCTTTCCCGCACCGTGTCACACGATTTTGATATATTACACACTCCAGGATGCTATCCGTGGTCACACTCAAACATTTTCGCGCGGTTTAGAACGATCGGAAGGCAGGGAAAAACGGGCGACGATTTTCGCATTACGCAATTGGTGTGGGGAGAGCTAGAGCTGTAACGCCAGTGCGTTCATGTTTTCGCCCGACCTCTCGTATCCGCATTCCCGCCTTAGTGGCGCAGTTGTAAAAGCGAACAGCGATCAGGTATCGCCGTGCATAGCACCCTGCCCTCTCCCCTGCCTCAAATAACACACTCGATACTCTAAAAATATCCGTCCAGCGATGAGAATAGTTAAAAAGTGTCAAAAATAGGAAATTACAAAATCCAGGGGATTATCAGAAAGCAGCGTCCGCGTAGCGATCTGTTGTTATGAGGTCGCGTTGGGGGCCCTTTTGCGTCCTTTTTATTTTGCTACGTAGGAGGTAAACGTTGCGTAGGTAGGTGTGGAAAAACGATCTTTTCTGGTTCAGGAACAGGTTGTCATCGATTATTGGACGCACGACGACGCAGTAAACATGTCAAAACAGCCATTTCGCGTCTTATTTTAGACATTCCTAAGTCGGAAACCGCGAAATTTAAGGCTCGAAGCGTGTATTTTTCTGACGATTCCCTCTCTCCATGTACGTATGTCGACTTGAACACAACGCGTTACCCTGTACGTATCAATGCACGCACTTTCACTTATCGCAATATTATGTAACATACACATTATATAAAAGCAAAACAATGGATGTAAACATTCACGTATGACACTATAACGTTGTAGCTAAAATGTGTGAGTGAGTGATAGCTTGTCGATGCCGCAGTACACACATATATAGGGGCCCGAGAGGAGGGCTTGGTCGAGCTGATTTGTTATTCCAATAGAGAGCAGGGCCCGTTACCGAATAAATATGATTTTCGCCCGGGCGGATTTTTTGGGTGCCGTGTGGCGCAGTCGGTATAACTGTTCGCGCGTAGGTCGATGACGCAATGCTGACGAGCCAAAACAACTCCTCGTGGGCCTTTCGTAAACCAAGTTCAATGCCGACAAAAACGACAGAAAGCAGCTCGATTCTAAGGTAGGGATTTTTAGAGATGTACCTTTGCGTTGGTGGTTGTTTTCTTGTTCAATACGGAAGGATAGAACTAGGACGTAGCGTGGCGATGTTTTGGTAACGTAGCAATTTGGGTGTTCGTATGGGCGTGTGAATGTGGCCAAATTGTCACCATTAGGAGTGTATTAGCTTGATAATGACTCCGTTAACAATTACTGAATCCCGAAGGGGAGGGGCAATTTGTTATTTTGGGGGCGGTGCGATTAGTTTGAATAGATGCGCGATCAACAACAACATTGTATTGTAATACGCCTACTGTTTACGTGTTAAACACATCACAATACATGCAGAATCTTATCTTTTATCTTTGATTGACCATTGTCTTTTTTGTTAAAGACAAACCTATCGGTTTGCCTTTGTTTTTGCTGTATCGGAAGGGATACACTGGACCACTGGCGTGGTGCCAGAAAACGCTGCACGGTGAAGGAAAACAGTATAGAGGGTAATATTGCTGCGCAATCTTTGAAGGTCCCAAGGGCATATGCACATCAATATATGCACTCTAGCCAGGGACGTTTAGACCAAATTGATGTTTAAGCAAAAGTGTGGGCCTTAGAAAACAGAATAACGCTGTTACAGTAGCAACTTTGACAATGCCTTTCAATCAATAAATTTCCTTGCTTTTATTTACCATACAAAAATATATGTTTACACTTTCATTCTGTACTGTTAGATGCTTGAGAATATAATTTGACGAATGACATTAGGTTGGTTTAAGCAAAAGTGTGGGCCTTAAAAAACAGAATAATGCTGTAACAACTTTGACAATGCATTTCATCAAGTAAGTTTCAATCTGATTGTAATTAACCCCCCTGCTTTAATTTACCACACAACAAGAGCATGTTTTTTTATAGTAAAACGTTAAACTTTATTCCAACACACAATTTACACAGATCAAATTTGCAGCAACCATTGTCACCTTCATCAGGATAATTAATGTTTTTACATTTATCCTGTACTGTTAGATGCTTGTTTAATATGTCACAGAGAATATAATATGATAAATGGTAATAGGTTACTGCTAGGTCATATTTCTGTAATATTTCTGTAATAGTGCTTTATCTATACCTATGGCCTTGGGGTCAGTACCATAAATGATCTAAACCATATTTGTTTGCTAGATTGATGATCTAATAATCTTTACCATAAAGATAATTTAAGTTGATCATTAATGCCCCCCAAAGTTTGAATGTGTCGGCTTTGACTAAGAATACATCATCTGAAATGGTTGTGATAAAATATAATCAAAATTATGCTATAAATATGTCCTATTACTGGAAATTTGTGTTATGCAGTAACTAAAGATATTTATTACTTAGTTGCCAAATTCTTATTGAAGCTCGATTAAAATTAAGAAGCAGTATAATGTCACATCAATTTTGATAGATCTTGCAGTGATTTTTGATGTTTGCTGGCAAACATAAGAAACCCTTAAAAATGGAATATTTGGAAAGAACACAGTATGAGCTCTATCATAGGAAATTACTTTTTAACAGAGCAGTGTCAGAATTTAAACCATTTTTTAGCCACTGTCATCCACTAACTGTGATCCAATTGCATTAAAATGTATCAACATTTTGGAAAACTCACAACTACAGTGAGAGTCCTTTATTATAAGAATTCTAAGAAAATCTAGTCAGTGACCGACTGTCACATTGCATGAAGACATTAACTTTTCTACACTTTAAATGTAGGGCATAGATCCAGGTAGAATTTCAAAACACTTGAATTTATGGTAAAATATAGACCAGAAGAAATTGCTATATGTATTTCCAAAGATGTCTTTCATATCTGCAAGAATTACTTTAAAATTGGTGCTTGAAACTTGTGCTAACTGGTATACATTATACAAGGATAAAAGTGCTAAGTAACTGTTACACAAGGAAGTGACATACTTTCTGAGCTTCCTTACTTATATAACAGCATCCCCTGGCCTTAGTATAACAACTTCACTTCATAAATAAATAAATAATGTGAATTCTAACATAGAAGCCTGGATATATCTACCTTTTGACATGCCATTTGAACTTTAATTGAAGTGCCCACTAAGTAAGGGTTCATATCCTAGGGGATTTTTTTATACTTTAAAGTTCTAACTCCAATTTGTATGCGGACATGGAAAACAGAATTGTTGCTGTGATATTTCTCCTTTCTTGTTCAAACGGATGGCTAAATTCTATTGGTTTTTGTGTGGCGCAAGACATTTTTTTACTGACTACTTGATAACATAAAACAGAGCTGGCAAATTTGTGAAAATGTGAAGAAATTAGATTACACAACAGACCTATATCTAGGTCGATGTCAGCTGGCATATATCACTTAGTCCTTGCTTTCAATCAAACATACATCACTCATAAATGACACAAAAATAGATTCCACGACAAAAATAAACATTTTAATGCGCCATAAGAAGATACTGATTCCACATATTGTAACGCTGTCGCAAGGAACGGTTAGGGTATCAATAACTAGTGTTTAAAATATGCACCCGGGTGTTCACATATCTGATATACAAATGTATTATCTACACTGACCTGAATAGGTGTCCTTGAATCAAGTTGTACATCAATCACTGCACAAGTATGTTCTCTCCTGGGACCATGTATCATAGGGAACATGTGATACAGTAATTCCTGATTTTTTCACTGTTCTGTTATGTTCACTGTTTTCACTGTCACTTCTGCACCGTGAACTTATCATTTCAGCTAAGAAATAATTCCTGGACTTTCTTTTTCCTGCACCTGTCACCACCGTGAATACATAGTTCCGTGAACATGTCCACTTTTCTCAGACCGTGAATTGTTGCTACCGTGAACATAAAGTGAATTGCAGTACTGTATGGTAGAATACTGTGTACAAAATTAACGGTACATGTTTTTGACCACATCACATCGATTCGGTGGAAATTTACTTAAGAGAAAGCGGTTATATCTGTAATTTTGCATGTGTCTAAAATAAAGTAAAAGCAAGTGTAGGTTGTGCTATGGTTGACCCTTACATAATGTTATGTGCGTATAGTGTAGTGATAAATTATGGTGTAGTGATAAATTATGTCCATCGCAATATACTAGTAACAGGTTTCATTGCAAAGGTATGTTATAGTATCTGATAAGTATCGTCAAACTGGCAGACTGCTATAGTGCTAAGCTTGCAGAAAAATGTGAGGGAAGTTTTATTTCTGCTTTCTCTCCTGGTTTTGGTGGTGTGTTTTTTTCTGTGTTCATCTCAAGGCTGACTATGATAATATATGGGATCAGAAGGATGTGTACTCGTAAATAACATAAAAATGTTCTATGCCAATTCTCCAGTAATTAAAAGGACTTTGTTTTTCTTTCCACATTTAAGTTAGCCAACAACGTCTCTTGCCATCCTATAAAAATGTGCTGATGCAACATTAGAAAATAAAGATAGAACTTGGCCCAATATTGCATCACCCGATGACATTTCTAGAACTTTGAAACATAACAAGTGCCATGACTAATGGGTGCATGTTCACTTTTGTGCACCCAAAATTAGAGCTGTGCACGCAAATCTTGGCAAGTGCACACCTAGATATTTGTGTAGGTATCACTGTATACTAATGTATATTATACATAGCATATTCTTCACATTTAAGTGTGCAAAATGATAAAACCTTAGTTGTATTACTTGTTTAATCACTTCTTTAAGTCAGTGTAAAATTCAGGCTCAGACAGTAAGGTTTGTTATTAGTTTTTGTTGACATTCTACAATACTTCATCTGATGTTGCAGCCAGAATTTTTTTCTGTGCAACAAAATTTCCAGGTTTCAGTGCATCTATTTCCAAAATTTGATTTTGAGTCTCAACATTCATGATATCTTCTGCTTTGCTCTCCATAACAGCAAATATGTAGGATCTTGTACCATTATAAGAGTTCTAAAAAAATCTTGCATGAAGACATTAACTTCTATGCTTTAAATGTAGGGCATACAGGTAGATCTAGGTAGAATTTCAAACCACTTGAATTAATGGTAAAGATAGACCAGAAAAAATTGCTATATGTATTTCCAGACACTTCTTTCATATCTGCAATATTTACTTTCAAATTGGTGCTTGAATCGTTGCTAACAGGTAGACATAACCTGTCCAAAGTACAGGCCGTGATCGGGTTGTTTTGGAGTGACGTACCTCGTGTATAATCTGTTTTCGTGGATTGTGAGAATGAATGGCCACACCCTCTGCTCTGTGTGTCAACAATCACTGGTACAACCTGTGCGATCACATACTGATCATAGAGGCAACTATAGAGAACCACGCTCTGTGGATAATTCCCATGTTGTGCAAGTCATCTTTGAAGCATGCCTTGTGTTAGGTCAAGGAGGTTCTTCTTTTGAACCTCCTTGCAATTGGTGGTTAGGTATAGAAGTTTTGGGGTAATTCCTAGGATAATAAAACAACTTTCAGACCTTTTTTTCAGAACTATTTATCAGTCTTTCTATTAGTACTGTATGTAGTATTGTTCTTTGCAATGTTGGCTTTTTTTCTGGTATAGATAAAAAAGTAATGTGTCGTGTAGAAGTTTTGTGTCAGGTGTAGAAATTTTGGGATATTTCCCAGGATGATATTGAAACAACTTTCATACATTAATACCAAGTAGGGTATTTATCAGTCTTTCTACTAGTATGTAGCATGTACATTGTAGTATCTGTCTATTAGTGTGTAGCACATAGTCTTGTTCTGTGCAATGTTGGCTTTCTTGTGGTATAGACAAAAAAATAACATGAACTTACAGCATATAACTGTGTCCACAAATGACGTTAACAGTAATGGGAAGGTTGAAAGCTTTTCATTTAGAGGAAAATACCTTGGAGCTAGCTACCTGTGAAATGCAGCTTTTGTGTTTGAGAAGATACTTGGCAGTGTTGTTTGTCACACGGTGGTGATTCGGTCATGTCCTAGATTCTAGAGAGAGAGTACTGGGAGTTGTGGCCACAAGAATGTTTGCAACATGATTTACAGTGGTACATGAAATATCACGGAGCTTGGGAAAGGCACTTTACACGACTGTCCTCACTTAAATTTCACTCCTTAAAAGTGAAAACGAGTATTGTCCTGTCCTGTATTTGCTTCTGTGTGTGTGGGACACAACACCAGCAACAGCTGCCTGTGTCCCACATGTATTATATTGTTTCAATTTCAATAAAATCAAATGGAATCAAATCAAAATATCCCCACGACAGGTAGATGTTAGCCTCCGTAGCAGGCTTACAGAACTGGGGGTTTGGTGGTCTTCGGCTGTTTTCTGATTAGCCCAGTTATAAAACGGAGGTAATTCAACCAGGCCAGCTATGTTGTCTATATGCAGTCAGAAAATTGCACATAAAAGCTCCCAAACTCCCTGAAGACCCCCCAAACCCCCAGTTTTTGGCATGCTATATTGGAGACTAGGTAGATGTGTACGCTGCTACACTCACACCACACACAACATACACACACACTACTGAACTTTGACCTCCTTTTCATCGCTGCGCACACGCCCTCCCATTCACCTGCAGCGCAACAAAAACAAAAATGCGTGACACCTAAGTCCATGGCAACCCCGCGCCGGCGACACGGGGAGGGGCCTCTTGGCGACAACACTCGGAAACGCAAATGCCCATTCACCTGGGGGTGCGCAGGGGGTAATCAGAGACCCGGTAAACATCTCCAGTACTTGTTGACATAGTTTTTGACCCACCGGGCTACATGTAAATGACTCAGAGCCTTGCCTTGACTCACTGTGTGTGTGAATCCCGGTAGTTACATGCATGTGCCAGGGTGACAATCTGGGGATACTTTAGGAGCGATCCTGTCCCAGCAAGGAGGTAACTACAAACTTGTGTCGTAGCTGTGAAAAAACAGGTAAACATGGCAGGAATCGGGAAAGGTCAGGTGTAATGATGTTTGGCTGAACGGGGATGTCACCCCCGGCCCGGCACCACTTGGAGGTTTCAACTTCAAGTTTTCTCAGCCCAATTTACATGGGAAATAGCAGGGGCATTACTGGCCGTGTACTGATTGGTTGTGCTCAAGGCTGGCACGGCTAGGAGCTAGTTTCAGCTGAGTAATAAGGTAGCGGAGAAAGCTCTGCCTGGTAACTGCCACAATTTCCTGGTGAGTGGGCGATCTTGTTTTCCTTGTAGCTCAGCGGTTGTGCCTAATTTCTTGGGTCCTTTCGACTGAAAACTGCTTGTATATATAGCCTAAAAGCGAAAAATTGAACGCTGTTGTTTTGATCAAAAGTGTAAGTGATTTCCAAAAGTAGAAAACATACTGAAAAATGGTTAATGTAGCCACTACTACAGTATCTAAAAATTGCACACAATGCATTAATTACAATTAATAATAATGATACATAATTATATTTCATAATCCTATATTTTGTCATACAAATATGAACTCATATTAGCTGGTGACTAGGTAGAGTGTACATGTTGTACACAGTTTTTTCTTTCCTAGAAAACGTGTTGTGTACCCACTGAGCCAGAACATGTGTAGGTGGAATGTTTGTGTAGCAACGATCATGAGAACAGCGCATGGTCACTCAAGGTCACCCCCCCCCACAACCTGCCTGCAGGTAGTTTATAAAAGGTGGTAATAAAACAGTAGGTAGAGTAGGTAGATGACTAGCCTCCATAGCACGCCAAAAACTGGGGGTTTGGGGGTCTTTAGGATCTTTGGGAGCTTTTATGTGCTATTTTCTGATTGCATATAGACAACATAGCTGGCCTGGTTGAATTACCTTGCCTGCAGGTAGTTTATAAAAGGTGATAATAAAACAGTTTTTGCCCAAAGCCTGTACCAGGCAGAGGACTAGCCTCCATAGCACGCCAAAAACTGGGGTTTGGGGGGTCTTTGGGAGCTTTTATGTGGTATTTTCTGATTGCATATAGACAACATAGCCGGCCTGGTTGAATTACCCCATAACTGGGCTTATCAGAGAACAGCCGAAGACCACCAAACCCCCGGTTCTATAAGCTTGCTACGGAGGCTAGCAGAGGACTATATGTGAAGAAGAAGCTACCAACCATTGGCTAATGTAATTAGCAAATTGCTTGCCCTTTGCCGGTCGTTAAGGATGATTATGTTCCACACCCATGTTTATGTACACTTGTTTGTAACCTGTAGGTCGTTCACTCTTCCGGGTCGTGTACACAAAAACATTTTTCAATAACACTGAATACAAATCTATAGGTCATTTATAAACCAAAGAAAATTGTTGTTTGGAAAAAGTCTAAATGAAAATATTTTATGTGACTCTTAATCCTAGTGTAGTAAACATGCAAGTTAAAATTTGAAAATAACATATTTAGAATATAACAATATTATTTCAGATGAGAAAGCATGATCTAGAGCCCTTTGCAAAAAAAAGCAACTTTCTAATGGCATGTGACAATGATTAATTTCATTTGACTTATTGGGATTGTGACAAAGCAGCTATTGCCAGTGGTGTGACCCACATATAAAACATTACAGAACACATATACAAGACAATGTATTGTATAGACCTACAGATCAATAACAAAACAATAAATGTGATCTAAAAAGCAGTACAATAAAATACAGCCTTAGCTAGTCCGTTTCAATAGTCTGGTCAGTGTAACTTCAGATGTGAAAGCTGAGACCAAAACTATGTTAATCTGTTGTAAGCCTTGCAGAAAGAAAGGGGAAGGGGCTAAAACAGGTGTCATATCAAGTACAGTACAAGATATTTGGGTAGAAACAAAAGTGAAACCAAGAGAAAGTTAAATAATAGTGAAAGGATCACTTTCAACTGAAATTAGAAGTGTCATTTTCTCAAGAAATATGTAATATTCTGGCAGGCATTTTTTCTTGAATCTCTCTTGAATCAAAACAACAAACAAACAAACAAACCTATTTCCTAACAGTATATAAATCTAGCTGATAGTTTCTGGCATAATTCTATAAAATTTTTCATTGCCAGTAGAAAGTTCTGAAGCATCATCATTTCCTTCACAACATGTAATGTTAGAGTTATGGCATTGTGGCAGTTACGGCATTCTATCACAGCTTCAGTTGACTGTAGTGTCATCATCCACTGCTGTTTATAAAGAAGGAAAACCCAGCTCAAGCGCTCCCAATTCAAAGAACTAGTCATCAACCTTAAATCCCCACGGATCTTCATCTTGTAAGGATTATGCTGCCAAGGAGGTTACCTCCGAGAGAGCGTACCGGGAAGCTCTAATTGCCTCATGCATAAAAATCCAGTTCTGTGCTCGATTGATCCTCGCAGCAGTACAGCAATTGACCCCAAAAGTGCGGACGTTAAATTCCCATTGACTACTCTATCATTCTTATAAAATATACCACCACCGAGACATTCGTTCGAAAAGAGGGTATAGAAAGCGACCTTTGAGACCATAAATTGACGTTTTCTTTACTCCGCTGAACTAGTTTGTGTTCAAGAAATTTATGACTTTTTGATGAGAATGGGCTGTATGGGTTCGTTGACCTGTTGGAGGGGGATGTATGTTTTCCTCTTGGTGCAATGATGTTTGTAAGCAGCCATGCCATTGGTCAGCATTTGTAAGCTGTTCCACTATTGGTTATCATCCTCACCTGTAGGAAAGAAGCAACAGTGGTATTGTAATCTGTCATTTGGAAGTAGCTACGAGGGTAATTGGCAACTCTTGTCTATGCGTGCATCCTCTGATTTTTACTTTACACATTTCTACTTCGAAAAGGAAATGCAAAAGCTTTTTTATGATACTGAACAAAAATCAAGATCAAGATGACAAAACTACTAATTGTCCAACTTACTCTAAGCCTTATATGTTACAAAAATGTACTACAACGGTACCTAAAACTGAAAGAGAAAGCTGACAGTTTAGAAACAGGCCTTACATAAAAAAAAGTATTTGACTTGTCGTAAACATTTTCCATTCTTATCATGAAAGTTCATGTGTGTTGGTTGTAATTGGTCATTAATTATCCTGATGAAAGTGACAGTGGTCGCTGAAAATTTGATCTCTGTTTAATCTGTGTGTTGGAGTAATGTTCAACGTTTTACTATTTTCCATTCTTAATGCCCCCCCCCCCCACTTTCTATTAACCTTCCCAAACGTCCTGTGTGAAAAGCCAAGGTCAACAAGAAAACTGAATGATCCTTTTTCATTTCATTTCATGTCCATTTGAAAATCCCAGATAGAAGTACATGTAGTTAGCATGATTTTTAAACTGACTTTGACCCTACCATTTGATTACAATTGCCTTGTGCTTTTAATCACTCCCATGCCAGCAATTTATTCCGACAAACTTTCCCAGCTGCCTCTCGTAGTATGTTGGAACGGAAAGACCCAGAACGGCAGTTGTCAAATTGCATTAGGGCATTTCTGATCGTCATTCAGTAGGCAATGATCAACCCTGTATGGAACAGTTACCCATGTTCTAGACCTTAACACGGCCTGCTTCATACTCCAATGCTTGTTTCCTACCAACGTGCTACATAATATGACTTGTCCGACTTGGATGACTGAGCATTTAGAACAAGGCAAACCTCGCACATGTAAATTCAGCATACTGGTATGCTTCAGGTGGTTGCAGGATGTTTTGATATGATATGACAGTAGGCAAGGTCATATGTAGGAAAATGTCTCTGATTTGTTAGTTACAGTGTCTTACAGCTTGGTATTCATGGCTTCTTTCATAGAATTTAAGGCTATAATCATAGGATGCCAAGGTCTGTTTTTATTTTTTTCCCGCCCTGTCGCTTCATAGTTTTTATGAAGAAATCCGAGAACCAACAAATTAAATTGGTGTGGCCTAAGGCAAAGAAAACATATCATAATGTGTACATTATGACCCTGCCGTGTTATCCACAAATGCTTTGACAACGTAAACAACACATGACAAAAGATTTGGGAGGGGCCGGCCGTCAATTTCAAAACTCAAACAGAATGTTCGACAGGCTCTTTATCCATTTCAATTTCACCGTATGTATATTCTTATCCTACTGTACTCTCCAAGCAGAGGTTGGTGGGGAAGATCGTTACCTTTCTATATGTGCCCTGTTTTCTGTCACTACCCCCATAAAAAACAGGGCAATTATAGATGTACAGAAACGTAACAATCTTCCCCACCAACCTCTGCTTGGAGAGTAATCCTAGTGGATAGAATTGGCAAATTAAGCTTTACAATATAACCTATTGGCTTAGGATGCTTATATTAATATTCTTTGATTATCATGAAAGTTCATCTGTGTTGGTAGTAATCATAGTAAAAGGTTGAACTTTATTCCAACACACAGTTTACAGAGATCAAATTTTCAGCGACCACTGTCGCCTGTCACATTGTGAAGTGATTGGTCATTAATTATCCTGATGAAGGCGACAGTGGTCGCTGAAAATTTGATATCTGTAAACTGTGTGTTGGAATAAAGTTCAACCTTTTACTATTAATATTCTTTGTTGACTAAAGGAGGACATTTTGTATGTTTCAGGTGAGGAACTGACATCATGGCAGCGACGGACCAGAAAACCAGAGGCAAGCCTCGCTCCAAGTCCCAGGAACGGGAGCTGAGCAGCAGGGAGAGGTCCATGGCTCAGGTAAGGACAATATGACGTTTATTAACATGAATTATGGCTCACGAAATGTTCTTTGATTGTAGAATGATTGTGAAAACCTTGTTGGGTCACATAAATTCAATTCATACATAATTCACATAATTCAATAAATAAATGTGACAAGAGAACTCCAAGATGAGATCTTTACTGGGGGCCACAAGCCCTTTTCCGTAGAGCGTAATTGGCCATTTTAATTCTACGTAGAGCGTAGACGCATTTTGCGTAGAGCGTATTCGCCGTTTTAATTCTACGTAATGCGTTGTAGCCATTTGGAATTTATTGTAAAGCGTAATCGAGAGGTTTCCGAATTCAGCGTAGAGTGTTGTCGGGACCCCCCTTGCAGGCCCTCTTTACTGGGTTGAAGAGACAGAGTGCATCTCGAAAGCTCCCCAGCTAACTTTTTGCTGTGTGTTTCAAACTTGGTTATGAAAAATTGTCAAAAGTAAATTCAGTTTGTAGGTTCCATAACTCACTCACTCACTCATGTCCGCATGCTCCTAGGAGCGTAGCGCCCCGGCAAACTGTCCTCCAAGCACATAAGAATGTAAGTTGTAAGGAGTCGGCAGACGAGGCTGACGTACCCGCTGTGTGTTGGCCGGTGAGATGTCAGAAAGGACCATGAAACTCAGCAGATTCCCGTTCTCAGATTTTATTCGAAAAGTTCGCGGCCGGCAGGATGTCGGGAGCACAGCAGTCGGTGGCGGGAAAGGCTGGCTGGTCTTAGCGCAAGTGTAGCAGGCTCTGTCTTCGATAGATCTGGAGGATTCCATAACACAGAACTGGAATGAATGTCATCCTGTAAACACTGAGAGGAAAGCCTGTACCTTCTGGTACACACCACTGGCTTTTAATTTCTGGTTGGACACTGGCCAAACAACTTTACCCCTGAATTTGCACAATGGTAATGTTTTTAAAATTAGTTTTCCATGCATCGAACTAACCTCGTTTACTTGGTCTGAGACTGGTTGGCTGATCAGCTCAGCCGACTTGATTAGCTTGCATCATGTTTTTCCCACAGTGATGACCTGCATAGAGAGAAAACAACACAGGTTATCTACAGTCAGTCAGAGATCAAACACACACCTTGCTGAAAACTGAGTGATATTATATAAATGTTAATGTACAGTCTAAAAAAAAGAACTGTTCAAGTTTTCAACACAATATTTCAACCTTCAACCTTACATGTAACTGTAGGTTTTGTAATGTTTTTTTAATAATAATAATTATATATTTTTAAAACTTTATTTATTTAAATGATAACGTACAATGAAGTGGTGGCTTACCCCTTTTCTAACCGTGATAATACATCTAGAGTTGCCTGGGTATTTGAGTGCGTACAGTAAAACAAAAAATATGATACTTGGCAATGAGCATTAATCTATTCAACCGAGAATTTGACTTCAGCAATGTATACAAAACCTCTGTCACTCTCATTTTTCATGGGTCTATCATGGTTTGTCCCTAATTCAATTACAGTTGTACTTCTCTGTAACCCAGTGTATGTTAGTAGAAAGATAAGGCTTGATCAACTACACAAAGTCCTTCCTGGTAAAAGCACTTGTATGTCAAGGTCGGCAAGCTTTAACCGGCCATTTAGCAAAGCTTGTTTAGATCAACCGAGGGTTCTACACGGTCAGTGACCTGTACAATGTGCATCTCTAGTGTTGCCTGAGGTAACATGTGTCTGTTACCTGTGTTAATCACTTCGTCGAAGGGTGCTAAGAGGTGAGAGTGCTCATGAGAACAAAGTTTCACCTACGGCCTCACCAATTTAATTTGTTGGTTCTCGGACTTGCCTCTTTTTTTTCTGATTTGCAAAAATAAATAAAAAATATTCTGGCTCTGAATCAACTCAAATATGCTCATATTTTGCCCCCAACAGTTGAGTCAAGTGCTGTTCTTCCTAGTTGTTACAGTTTTTCCATCTATCAATGCAGTGGTTTGACTAAAAGTTCAAAATTCATTGTTTAAATATTGACCCGGCCTTTTGTGTGGACTTCGACTCCTATCGAAGCATTTGGGGCCATAATAGGATGCCTAGACCTGTTTTATCTATTTTTATTTTTTGCCCTGTCGCTTCATATTTTTTCTTCAAAAATCCAACAACCAACAAATTAAATTGGTGTGGCCTAATGCACCTGACATGGGCATGTTCTAGTTGTACCTACAGGTACATGTATCTATTTTTCAAGACTTCAAAACTGAGCCTGAAAATGTAATCACAGAAAGGAGGTCTTCAGATAACCCTAAAAAGGATCAAATGTTGCTTTTAATGGCATCTAATGCGATTTCAGGGCAGCAAAACTGGAAATATTCTGAATAAGTCAATATTTATGATATTCACACGTACCGCTTCACATTAGCACATTTTAGTTAGCATTTCATACTTTGGGCATTTAAAACTGCAGAAACAAGCCCCAAGATGAGTCATTTATCTTATGGGAGGTACCCTACAAATTAACCAAGGGCCTTCCAGTAACCATTTTCCGTCAGAATTTGGGGTACTTTTGCTCCATATAAGGGTCAGTATACACGTTATTTCAACTCAGTGTGTAGATAAGTAACTGTTACTAGAATATTGACTTTTAGAAACTGAGTTTCCAAGCCCTAAAAACTGCACTGGATGCCTTTAAAGGATCAAACGTTGCTTTTAATGAGGATTCTAAGGAAAGATCTTGTCATTATGAGGAAGTTTCTGCTTATTTGGAAGGAGAGGTTAACAGAAATGAGAGCTCCCTGGAGTTAAGGATTGTTCCCTGCTGGCATATTATCCTTGATTTGATCCTCTGTTATCGTGCATTCCGTTTACACTGCCCTACTTTTCTTTATCTCTTAAATACTACCTGGAAAGGTTGGCCTTGTTCCAAATACAGGGTCCCCTGAGTTAGGAAAACAACTTACATTCCAGGCCATCTTCCTGCAGGTGTACATACGTCAAACGTTAAGTGGATACGACTTAAGTAAGGCCACGCCATTTTAATTTGTTGGTTCTCGGATTTTTTCAGAAAAAATATGAAGCAACAGGGCGAAAAAATAAAAACAGACCAAGACATCATCTGATAGCCCTAAAGGCTACGATGTGAGCCATGAAGTCAACATACCAGGCTGTCTTAAAATTCAAGTAAAGAATTTTAAACTTTTTATCAACCAATGTATTGATAGATGATAGATGAAGTGTAACAACTAGGAAGACAAGGACTTTCATCAACTGTTTTAGCCAAAATATGAGCATTCTTTTGTTGATTGAGAACCAGAATTTTTTTTTTGCAAATCAGAAAAAAATTAAGCGGGTGAATACGTGAACCAACAAATTAAATTGGTGTGGCCTAAGTGATGCTTTCTTGAAAGATACTCTGTTAGAACTTACATGTAGGTTGATGCTTGGAAAAATGTTTTTCTGACTTGGTTTTCGTGCGTTATGACAAACTACGAAGTTGCAATTTCTGTATGCAACCTGTTAAAGTTCAGAGTATCAAAACTGATACGTTTTAATTTGGAGAAAGTCTGTAGTTCGCACCAAGGACTAACTAGGATTAATCAGCTCAGAGTCAGAGGTGGAAGTTTCAGGAAGTTACGGATGACATCCTTGTGTGCGTTTGCTTGAAAATCTCAGTTGATCTTGGGGATAAGGGGAGACCTTTGCCAAGGTTGGATTGTGAGGCATTCTTTGAATATGTGCTGACATTACAGAATAATCTGGATAGTTGGAACATATGCAAGCTTTTATATTACTAGTTGTCACAGGTTATCTAGAGAAAATTTGCAGTTTAGAACATGCTCTGTATATTGTTTGCAGGCACTGACTTTAAAATACGGAAGTGTCAACAAAATGAATAGTCAGTGTTCTCTACCCTACGGTCCCCAAAACAATGGAAAGAGAAGTCATACTGCAACTTACAGAAGCTTACACAGATACATAAATTATTGTCTCCAACAAGTTACAAACAGTTTCACATCACAGTATACTATTACTGCCATTAAAAAGTCATCCTTAGAACTGTTTACAGCTTTTATGTTTTTGTTTTTCTGCTCAAACTGTGGAACAAGTTTGTTCTGAACAAGTAATAGTGAAATATGGTCATTTTTATGGTTCCTATATTTTGAAAAGCAAGACTTCCATGGTTTACAAAGGAGAAGTCAAACCCTTCAGACATAGTTTTGGACAATTACATGTACCTCGTGTTATTATGTAGATTTTGAAGTTATTTTGTACCATTTCAATGTTCTTAAATCTTTGTCATTTGCAATTAGCATTTGGGCAGGAATCTGCAATAAACGTATCATTATAATTTTGTGACTTAAAAAGGACTATGCAGTGTCAAAACATGCAAATTGGAGAGTTCCCAAAACTGGGACAGGGTCTACAAACCCTGACAGAAAACAAGCACCTTGGGTCAATGACAGGCTAAAAATAGCCTGCTACAGGCACACACAACAGCTACTACAGTAACTGCACAGGGATATAGTTCTCATGCAACTTACCTGCGTGCCTGACAGAGAAAGGCAGGTAAAACCCTAGTTTTCTTTGATTTGTTGAGCTTAAGTATATAAAATTATACAGGAACTGTTTCTACCATGAGTAAAATAGCACCCTACAGGCACACACAACAGCTACTACTGTAACTCACAGGGATATAGTTCTCATGCAACTTACCTGCGTGCCTGACAGAGAAAGGCAGGTAAAACCCTACTTTTCTTTGATTTGTTGAGCTTAGATATATAAAATTATACAGGAACTGTTTCTACCATGACTAAAATAGTAGGTTAGAGGCAAACAAAACAGCTACTACAGTAACTCACTGGGATATAGTTCTCGTGCAATACCTGTACGTACCTGAGAGTTTCAAGGCAGGTAAAATCCTACTTTTATTTCATTTGTTGAGCTTAATTATGTAAAATTATACAGGAACTGTTTCTACCATAAGTACAGTATATAGTTCAGCAATAAGTCTGTATATTCTTACATCATAAATCATTAAGACTAAATATTTTGTGCAGTGACACACAAAATTTTGAAGTGCCATCTTAAGACCAGGTGAGAAAAGATGCAGTATAATATTATATTATAGATCACACACTGTGACATCTTTCATTTTATATGAAATTAGTCAGTATTTATTTGAAGTGAAGTCCTACCTTAGAAAAGATATGCCTATCGTTTGTAAAACAATTTGCTTGCATCATTGGACAACTATACTGTATAAACATAAATATTATCATGGCAAAATTGCTCAATGTCTACAAGCCATCTGGTGTGTCTTTTTAAAAAGAGATGATCCAATTACTTTATCAACTAGCAGGCAAACAGTTGTGACAAAATTGTTGGGCAATTTTCTGTCAGTTACAATGAGAGCAGAACAAACCTGTTGGTTTGGATTGCCTTTTGTGTCCTGTGCCTATTATGTGTAGATCAGGGATAAATGTCAATGGTTGCCAGGGGCAACGCCGTGTCATTGTCAGAGGATGGGCCTGCCTTTGGTGTACTCTCCAAGCAGAGGTTTGGGTTTTGGGTTATTTTTTGGCATGTTTTTAGGGCTTTTTTGGGGTGTTTCTTTTTTGCACTGGAATTTTTTTACACAAAAATTCAAGTGCAAAAAAGAAACCCTGATAAAAAAGCCTAAAAACATGTCGAAAATAACCCAAAACCCAAACCTCTGCTTGGAGAGTAGGGGAGAATTAGGACTTGGTATGTTTGCTTATGAGAATGATGGTCATTTTTTAGAGGTCTAGCTGATTTGTGAACTAATGTGAATCTTGAAATGTTTGTGGTGGTTTTGTATTTGTAGTTTTTGCAGTAAACTTTACTAGTGCAAATCCTGACACCAGGACCAAAAATGAAATTTGTATAATGTATTTGAAAAGTCTTGTAATACAGAATCTACAGTATATTGCTTCAATTTGTCTTATTGAATCTTTACATACCAAGAATTATTTGCTTAGGGCCAATGAAGAAAGATTAGAAAGTTGAAATTGGCAGTAGATTGTCCAACATTGCCAAACGTACCAATGTACTTTTCGCAATTCCGAATATTTTACCAAATAAACATTGCCAAACCAGTACTTTGTGCAAATGTCCTTCCTGGTATCAGACAGTTCTTCCTGGTATCAGGCAGTTATTTCTGGTGTCAGGTAGGTCGTTACTCCCGGTATTTTCAATTGGCCCCAAACAAAAGGATGAATCATGCATCTGTTATATGGACAAACTGTCACAAAGTCAGTGTTTTTAGCAACTAGCTTTCATCGGCAGAGAAATACAATTATCCTGAAAGGGTGTGTGTTTTGTTGTTTCTAATTCCTCGAGTCGTAATTGCATTTGATGCAGTGATAAAGGAAGATAAGGATGGGGTGATCATGTTGCTTTCAGTTATCAACTGTCATTTGGGTCAGTTTTGTGAGTTATGTCAGCAATTCATTCTTCTCTACTACCTTGTATTGCTGTATTATAGTGTATAACATTCCTTGTAGGTGTATCTATCACTTTGATAACACTATCAACACACCTTTGTGATACGTCGAGCAAGCATGGACATTGCACAAGCCGAAAATAGATCAGTTGTTTTGGCACAACAACACTCCGAAGGGGGAAAAACTAGGTCAGTTGTGTTGTCCACTAAACAATAGGAGAAGGGTGGGGACATTACAAAAGAATGTAGGTGGCTATTTACGCTGTGTCACAAATAGTCATGATAATAGTATCTCCGTGTGCCGCTCTGTCAGGCCGGATGGTAAGGTCACACAAACAGGACAGTCAGGGATCGTAAACAGGTAAGTTTTTCACAATCTGGAAGCTAAGGCCAGGTAGATTAGATGTTATTGATGTGGGGAAAGTTGTTATGTACATTCAGGTGAAAAGTAATACTACAAAAGTATGCAAACTTAGCATGATACTAAGTAATTGTCAGTGTGCCATTCTGTCAGTCTGGATGGTAAGGTCACACAAACAAGACAGTGGCTTCTTCGTAAACAGGTGGGTTGGTCGATCTGCTATAGTCACTCCCGGTATATCTATATTAAATGTTATTGATGTGGGGAAAGTTGTTACTTTCAGGTGAAAAGTGTTACTACAAAAGTATGCAAACTTAGCATGATAAAAGTCAGTATGCCACTGTCAGTCTGGATGGTAAGGTCAAACAAACAAGACAGTCGCTTCGTAAACAGGTGGGTTGGTCGATCTGCTAGTCACTCCAGGTATATTTATATTAGATGTTATTGATGTGGGGAAAGTTGTTACACAACTTACAGTCAGGTGAAAAGTTATACCACAGAAGCATGAAAATAGTGTGCTGCTCTATCGGCTTGGATGGTAAGGTCACACAAACAGGACAGTATCTTCGTTAACAGGTGGGTTTGTCAATCTGCAAGGCCAGATATATTAGATGTTGTTGACGTGGGAAAAGTTGTTACAGTACTTTCAGGTGAAAAGTAACACTACAAAATATGAAAACCTAGCATGATAATAGTCAGTGTGCTGCTCTGTCAGCCCTGGTAGTAAGGTCACACCAACAAGACAGTCGCTTCGTAAACAGGTTGGTTTGTCGATCTGCTAGACCAGGTATACATGTACTAGATGCTGTTGACGTGGGGAAAGTTGTTACAGTACTTTCAGGTGAAAAGTAATACTACAAAACTATGCAAACTTAGCATGATAATAGTGTGCCACTCTGTCAGCCTGGATGGTATGGTCACACAAACATGACAGTATAGCTTCATAAACAGGTGACTTTGTTGATCTGCTAGACCAGGTACAACATGTATAGTACATGTTATTGACATGGGGAAAGTTGTAACTTTCAGGTGAAAAGTAATACTGTACCACACAAGTATGCAAACTTAGCAAACCAGTCCTATTTCCTCTATAGTTTGCCAGTTGTAACTGGGGCTTGTCTGACAGTTTTAAATTTTCCTGGGTTCAGCTATGCCATTCACTAGTTGAAAGCCAAAAGCTGGGTGTACTGGATTGAACTGTATTCTGTTGGTTTTCTTTAGTATTTCGTTATGGAGACTTTTCCAGTTTAAGCATATATGTATATATACAGTAAAAACTAAAATCAAAGCTGTTGCTATGCATTGTTCATGTTGCATGAAGAAATGTTGAAGGAATCAATTTTCACTCACACACTGCCCAGTTTATTGTCTATTTTCCGTCTTCCAAAGGCGAGTCAACAAATTTGCACGAAGCACTTATCTGTTGCAGAACAGGTGGTTGTTTTGCAGTCTTTGTGCCTGTTTAAAAAAAACATTGCTAACTATGGGGATATCATACAAATGTCATCAGCAAGAGGTGTGAACGATATATAAAAGCACAAACACTGGTCCTGCCAGTAAAGTGTAGGCTATACACACATTTTGATATATAGGTCAACCAAATAGTGTGCAAAAACAACTTGCAAACCAATAAATTATGGAAATCAGTTGTTCTCCATGAAGTTTTAGATTACACTGTATGTTATCCTACACTATTTGCATGAGGGAATTGCGTCATATATCCCCGCACTTGTTTGTGCTCCAGTTGTTTAGACAGATGAGCAGGAGGATTATGGCATGAAAAGCAGGGTTTCACCCATATAAAACCCAGGCAGTATTGTAGTGATCTCTCTATAACAGGTGAGGCTATGGTTACTATGGAAGTTACATGGCAACCAGGCTTGGGTTTCAGTTGGCTCAGCCAGTGTAGGGCTGGAAATACTGGGTGGTGCACCCAAATATTTTTGTAGGTTTACATTTGTAAAGATGTTAAATGTATAGTAGTATACTATGGAAGTTACATGGCAACCAGGCTTGGGTTTCAGTTGGCTCAGGCAGTATAGGGCTCAAAATACTTGGTGCATGTGCACCTTAGTGCACCCAAATTTATTGGAGCTGTGCACCCAATTTTTTTCTGTGCACAGCACCAGTGCACCCAAATATTTTTGTAGATTTAGATATATTAAGATGTTAAATGTATACCAGTAGTAGTATGCAGCATATTCTTAAATTCTAAGTGTCACAAAAATGATAAAATTATTGTAGTAGTACTTTTCTTTAAAAATGAAACGTTAGTTTTGGCTAACATTCTACTTATTTTATTCTATATGGTGCTCCCCGAAATTTTTTTTGTACCCAGTAATAAATATATAAGGTTGGGTGAACCAGTGCACCTATTCCCAAGAATGAATTTCGAGCCCTGCACTGTCTTGCACAGAAGCATGTTGACAGTTGAGAAGTAATGGGCACGTAATTGTTACCTGGTCAACATACCATAAATTTCAACCTGAGCCTTCTGTAACAGACAACTTTGGTCAGCCTGGTACATGTAAGACGCATAAAATCATATTAATATTTTATGATTAATCTTAAGAAATTGTGTCAGATAAACACTAGCTCTCCTACGAAATGTGTTTTATAGTAAGATATTCTTCACAATTATTCAGCTACTATAGATTTTGTGACCAGCAATTTAAGAAAAATTACTCAGTATCTCAATTTTCCATCCTCTTGCTATAACGTTACATGACATGGTCCATTGCGTAAGAAAGAACTGCACTAAAAATGCAGTTGTTGTAGTACAAATAGATTTGTAAAGTCCAGTTGACTCACATTCAGTTTTATGTACAGTACTAACTTGTACCATCCTCTCAGTGAAAGTGGGGGGCCATGTTGACATATTTAGAACTAACAACAGTGGAAAAATTGGTTAAGCCCATAAGCTAAGTTTTGTTATCAGCCATAAGAGACTTTATTCCTTGGGTACATGATCATGTGTGATTTTATCTCTCAGCCAAAGTCATTGTGTCATTGTGTTAAGGTGCTTTTACACGGAACAATTTGAATTCTACATTTCCCTAGTTACCAATTTGCATCATTTTTACAAAGGCCAAACTAGGTCAAGAGGTTGCATAAAAGGTCTCTTGAAAGTTTCATTGAACAAAGTCATAACTGTATCTGAGTACAATTACAACTCCATGCAGTTTAGGTGTTGCATACTGACCAGTGCAAGTGGTCAGTTATTGTCCAAGTGGTCAGTTATTGTCCAGATTACCCTGCTTTTCCCCCCCTCACACATAATGGCCGGTGAGTGGACCTGTTTACATCAAAAAAGGGCACAGTGCCTCGGGGTGATGTAGTCAGAGCGCACAATAAACAACAATGGCAAACATGTCAATGCCCTTGGGTCACGGAAGGCCTGAATAACTGTCAGTGGTTGCACTTTGGAATAAAAAATCACAAACACTCGCAAGCATCATCTCAAAATGTGATCAAGGAAGGGCAAAGCGGTGGTTTGTAAAATGATTGTGAGGAAAGAGCCTACAGTGGGGCATTGCTACTCCTACAGGGCTGTCCACCTGCCCCTTTGTTATGAGGATAGCATGTGTCAGAGCGCAGCGTAACAATCGATTCATCTGGTATTGGGTTACCGAGGGGCCGTGGAGGGGCATCAATCCTTGGGTGAGTGTGCCAAGCCTTTCTCGGCAACGTCTTCTGACAGGAACTTGTTGACAACACCTAATGCTGTAACCACTTACGCTTGCTAAACGGCTCACAGTTTCAGAGTGGCTGGTTTGATCGTATTTTAGAGTTTAGAAAGGCAAACTTTTGTCAGGATAAGCATGACCCCTGACGAAAGGGCTGTTTTATTTTTTTAGAAAAAGATTTTGGTACATCGAAAAGCTATCATGTTGTTTGTACCGTTTACTACTAGACAGGTACAGTACGCTGTGGTCAAGGGCATGATCGCAACTGTATCAGCTTTGTTGTTTTTTTAATCCGCTACTTTTGTAGCTTTTTTAGTAACTTTGCAACAAGAAAAGGGGGTTGACCACATGAGATTGAGTAGAACGCAGGCATGGACAGCCAGTGTACAATAGACACATCTGTTACATAGTCGCTCATGAGTAGTCTCCACCAGACTCCTTTGCAGGCTGAATAAATAGTTAGAAATCGGCCTAAAAAGGGGATTTAATTGGCCAGAGGAGTTGGCAAGCCAGAGATGGTCCATTTGCCTTCATGGAAATGGTCTGGCCAAGTCGTATGGGCCCTTTTTAGGCCGATTTCTACTATTTTTATTCAGCGTGCAAAGGAGTCTGGTGGAGACTAGCTCACGAGAGTCGCAGCGCTGGCAGCAAAACTGTGGCCAACGTGTGACAATGGACAAGTCTTGGATGGCTTTGTCTTGAGATGTCTTGCGAGGATTTATGTCTGCTTTGTACGCAAGTGTCTTAAAAGAAAGGCTGTGACCTGCAATTTGCTACAAGCGTGGCAGCTAGAATGGCCACTGTGTTGCAGTAATTGTTCAGTGGGAAGCATTGTAACAATTTGAGCTACAATGTACAGATTGTAACTACTGGATAAGGTGTTTAATTTACCCCAAGTTTTGCCTGTTTGAAGAAATTTTCTACAAAGAGCATCACAGTAAGATGCACTTTTTATAGTTTTCTTTCTTTGTTAGAAGGTTGTCAAGGTTTTGTCTTTTGAAAAGGAATGTTCTAGCTATCGTTACATGGCATTTCAGCATTTCAACCTCTTCAAACATTTTTCTGTGATACTTTTGTTTCATGGTATTTCTATCTTGCCCTGTCAAACTTGGCTCCTTTATGAAGTTGTCTAAAATAGTGACAACTAGTATGACTCTTGTTATGATTCATTTCTTGGCTTAAAAGTACATTGTCAATATTACCTAAAAAGCATATGCATGTAGGAAGGAGTTAAAAATTTCTTTTCACTGTTATTTATGTCATCTTTAGTAGAATACTCACCAACAGTACCATGGGGCCATATAGGTAATATTGTTTGTTTTTTCATTGCTGGGATATCACTATGTAATGTTACTGAATAATAGGTAGGTGTTGCTATGGATTTTGAGTGTTTGAGTCCTTTTCAATTGTAAATATACTTTGCTATGCTGTGTCAGTCCTTATTTAAAGCATGGTCAGGAATCTTGGTCGAAGTCATAGCTCCAGTCAAGGTCTGAAACTGGTAACGACAGAAAACAAACTGAGAGATTAACATCAGTAGGGCTGCCCTGATTGTCGGTGATCAGTGGGTAGGAAAAGGTCAAAGGTCTAGCTAGTCAAGTGTCAAGTTGTTACAACATCGTAATGGGCAGTGGAGCATATGAGATATTATCTTTTTAATTTTCAATCAGAAAATGACATGATGTTGGAGGCAATTTTTTTTACTAGAGAAGGCTCTCAAAAAACAACTTGATTAATTTCATTATGAAGTGTAGACTAAACTTTCCTTCCAACACTGGAATGAATTAGAACTTACCCCAAATTTTCCTTCAACCTTGTTTACAGAATGATTGCTTCCTTTCAATTAGAAATATAATGTTATATAATTTTCTATACATTATATATTATGGAAAACTGAGCCCAGCCTCAAAGCAGTACTTTTGATCCCCAAACAAGATTTAGATAAGCACTATATCCAAGTCCAAAGTCACCATTTCAGAACCCATATCCAATGTGTTTGTGAGACTACTAGTAGTAGACAATGTGAATTTCAGAGAGTCATTTGACAGAGGTTTTAAAGTGTTTACACTTGTCTTGCATTCTTGGCTAAGATACTCATCAACGAACTTGAGTACATGTAGAACGGTTTGCGTGACCACAAGGTCGTCAACAATGCACACCACAACAAGCCTCGAGCCGCAATCTTGATTGTTTTACTAGAGATCTAGAAGGCTCTCAAAACACAACTTGATTAATATCGATTAGAAATGTATATTTCCTTTATGGAAAACTCAGCCCAACCTGAAAATAGTATTTTTGATCCCCAAACAAAATTAGATAAGCACTTTATCCAAGTCCAAAGTCACCATTTCAGAACCGATGTTCAATAGATTTGGGAGTACATATAGGCAATGTGAATTTGAGAGAGGCATTTGACAGAGGTTTTAGCTAGTGTTTACACTTGTCTTCAGACTCAAACAGGCATTCTTTCGCTAAGATACTCATCAACGAACTTGAGTAGAACGGTTTGCGTGACCACAAGGTCGTCAACAATGCACACCACAACAAGCCGCCGCAATCTTCCGGCCCCCCTGAAATGTCAGTATAGCATCTGCGTCAGAGAGTGACCTTGAAGATGGGCGGGCGGCTGTGGCATCTGTCCTTGGCTGGGAGAGCGGTGTGTGTGTGTGGCCAGAACTAGGAATTATAGGAGGATATTCCCCTCTTAAATCAACCCAGGGCTCGAAATATCTTTTATAATTAGTAGTAATACCATAAAACATGCTTCATAGGAGAGCTAGTGTTTATCTGACACCATTTCTGAAGACGATCATAAAATATTAATATGATTTTATGCGTCTTACCAGGATGACCAAAGTTGTTTCTTACAGAAGGCTCAGGTCTCAACTGTCAATATTCTTCTATGCAAAGCTGAAAAATTAGGTGCACAAAAAAAAATTTGGGTGCACCATATAAAACAAAACCTAATTACAGATCTTATAATTACTTTTCCTCTTCCAAGCTTGAATCTGAAATGGAAGCTAACTTCAAAATCTTACACAAGTATTGCAACAATGGTTTAAAGATTTTATTATTTTTCTGACACTTAACGTTAGATGCCAAGAATATCTTGTATACTATTATACATTTAATATGTAAAAAAATACCTACAAAAATATTTGGGTTCACCAGTGCACGCACGGAAAAAAACTAGGGTGCACAGCTCCAACTTTGGGTGCACTAAGGTGCACATGCACCCAGTATTTCAAGCCCTGCAACTGAATGAAAAATTGTGTGCGAGTGTGTGGTTGGGGAGAGGATACTTATCATCCTTAGACTATTGTGTTATCTGTGAGGATTAGCAAAGAGAAATGGGCAAATCATGTGAGCAACGACATGCAAGCATACATATTGGAAAAAAGATACCATTTTGGTCACCAACACACCACTTTTAATATTCAAACCTCTGTATAGAATAGAAGAACAATATGGATTCATAATTTCAGATCAAATATAGCATTTGAGAAAAAAAAGGATTTTCAATTGTTCTGCCTTCATCCATATTTTCCTGCATCAGTAACTGTATACTTCAGAGGTTAGCCTACTGCCTGGTAGTACTACAAATGTAGCCTAACTTACCCCAGCATTTAACCATTTCTATTTAGTTCCTTCAAATTCTCACTTGTCACAGGTGGTCAAGAAAATATGGTGGAGAGGCGTTTTTAAAACTGTTGGAAAAAAACTTTGGAAAAAAAAACAGAATTGTCTTTTTGTCAGTCTAGGTTTGAGTTAAGAAGTAAAGAAAGATACAAAGTTTCTGTTCTTTGGGGTTATATGTATGCCATATGCTAATTTTAACTTAACAGACATAAACAAAAAAACTTGAGAGACATAAACAAAAAAGGGGTATCAAGGTCAAACATATAAAAAACATGAACAGTCACGTCCTTAAAATCTCTTGGGTATCAACAGAATCTTGTGACTTGAAAAAAGTAGTTGATCCTCAGACAACAACTTGAAACTCTTATTGGCATTGAGAAAAGAAAGAAGGAATTAGAATATGAAGATTTATTTTCATATCAGCAGTTGTTTATCGCATTGCTTAAAATGCTGTACGTCTGAGGAAAGTGTGTTTGTCTGGAACTAGAGCTGTGTACCGGTACACAGTACTAGTACTGGTTCTGTACCAGAAAAATTGATTATGTACAGCTATTCAGAACATGTTAATTTTGTTGAACTGTTCAGGTCTGGACCTGTACCTAACATTTGTTAAGGTACACAGCTCTATCTAGAACCTACGATTTCTGCAGCCCTTTGGCAGTGCCCCTGCCTGTTTTCCCACTGTAGGCTGCTTCACTTGGCCGGTCTCCCATTTGGCTGTGCTTCAGTCGCCAGTTGGGCTGCGCTGACCACTGTGACGCAGTCTGCAGCTGAGGAACCTGTCCTAAAATTACTGCCTCAGCACCTGTTCATTCCCAGATCAGCCTGTCTCTCACATGTAAGTTCTTCTTCTTCATGACTGGTAATGGACTTTTTTTTTATATTCCAACATGTAATCACAAAACGTAGTGACAGCACACTCAATTTTTTTCAACTTATATTAATGCCACAAACATAGAGGACATTACAATATACATTTGTACTCATTTTCACCTGAGCAAAGTGAGGAAAGTTGTGTAACGTGCCTTTCCCAAGGGC
Source organism: Branchiostoma belcheri (assembly GCF_001625305.1). Lineage (NCBI taxonomy): Eukaryota > Metazoa > Chordata > Leptocardii > Amphioxiformes > Branchiostomatidae > Branchiostoma > Branchiostoma belcheri. The sequence continues at coordinate 52,369 of NW_017802558.1, forward strand.
ACAAGATCGGTGGACCTTTCGGTCGAGCACTCTGCCCTTATGCCACACGACCCCTTGTCATACCTCCATCCATTTCATCTTTGCTCTTCTGAATTTTGCATGCTGTACTTTTAGATATTGGTAACTACGTAAAAATTCACTCTTACAATTACATGTAGAAGTATATGTAAATAAATGTATCTTTGTAATATTGTATAGATTGAAAGTTGCAAAGAAAGGCTATTAGTAAAGACATCATCATCAAAGACACAATTTTAAAATACTCAACTTGATAGTGTTGAAAATGGTCTTGGCTTTTTTTAACCCTTTTGCAGCGGTCTTTACTATGTTGTAAAAAAGTAAAATACACTGGTTGTTTTCTGTGATATTATTAATATGTGATTGTTGTTGCAGTAGTTTTTCTTTTATGCAGTTCTTTTCCTTCCTAATAAGTTATCAGTAAAGTATAATAACTTCCTACTGAGCTCCCAGTAAATTATAATAAGTTGCAGTTGATTTTCGGTGGAACTTTATGTTTCCCTGAAGGCATTCCCACTATGATTGAATAAGCTACTTATGGTCTGCCCAACAGACACAAAATTGGCCAAAAGAAATGCCATGATAAGAAAACCTGGATGATAACAGATAGAAGATGGAGTGTGTGTGTCTGTTACTGTAGCAGTATTGAGATACGCCCGATAGTCCTGTCAGACACTTAGGAGCCACAGAATGAGACACATGTACAGTTACACCTTATACATGTACCATATTGCAGCGTAGGCCTAGGAAAAAATGTTGTGTTTCCTGTTTCAGTCCTGAAAAAATTAGGGTCAGTACGTAGGGATTATCTTTGTTTCTTTTTTCTTTTTTACAACCTTTCTTTCTAATTTTCAAAAGAATTTCATACGAAGATCCTTTAAAAGGACAGCCCATGTCCCAAAGGAAATATTAAGAACTTGTTGTAAACAAGTGTGCTTTCTTTTGTAGTTTAGAAGAATATTCAGAATTTTGTTTTTTGAAAAAGCAACATAAGAACTGAGTTCAGGTGTGAGCTAACCTAGTGTGCTATTTAATTTTGTGCTCAACATTGAATACAGCTGAGTCATTGCCAACAGATGCACCTAGACTAGTCTATTTTGGGTAGGAAGGTTTACGACCAAGTGATTCTTGTTTACCACAGTCACAACTGTGACTTCATAATTATGCAAATGTACTACTTACCTGGAAGGACTCATAACTTGAGGTTCTTGTAGTTCATCCTGGAAGCAAATTGCTGGAGAAGTGATGTCTCCTGTCCTGGGCTATACTCTCCCATTGTCTCATCTGTAAGGATATCATGTACAAGGTTAAGAGAGTCAAGTTTACTACCTTAGTTCTTCAATTTCCCCCCTTTGCTGACACAACTACCATGTACATGTATAGAAAACAATTACATTTTTTTGATTTACATGTATAACAACATTAACAACAAAAATCTTTGGCAAAATAATAAAGATGCCTGCATCTTAAAATTGAAGAAATCACAAATTTTTTAACAAGAATATATTGACACATGATCGTAAATTTTTTTGTAAATATACAAAAGAACAAGTTAAATCTTGTCTACTTTCTTTATCTTGCTTATAGGGACTTCTCAATTTACTGCAACTTGTTACAAAGGGAAGTAAGGGGCCATAATTGTTGGTTTTAGGCGTCGACTTCCTTCAGTAAATCAAGTCGAGGTTGCAGCCTCTCCCTGTCAGAACCAAGACCAATTTTGGTACACGATAAAACTGATATCTCTTCGTATCATCTCCGGTAGTAGGAGGCACGGTTCACTGCAGTGCCTGAGGTTACTACAGGATGATACCCATAGATAATAAGTAATTGCACTCTCAAGTATGGGCTATACTTCACTCCTGATATCACCACACCTACAGCTTCAAGGCATTATTGGCTATTTATCTTTTTGTAGTGACACTAATCATGGAAATATGAATGATAAACTCTTATTTTGCAATTACGTTCTATGTATACTCATATCTTCCCATGAGAATTAAATAATGAAGAATAACGAATCATAAAACCAGAGAATATTCAGCTACTTGATCTGATATAATGAAGTGCCTCCGCACACGTTTCAAAAAGGCTGTCATGCGGATCTTTTCGCTGTAAAAAAATCATCAGTGATTTGTATGGATGATTGAGACTTAAAAATAATGAAGAATAAGGAATCATAAAATCAGAGAATATTCAGCTACTACTACTAGTACTTGATCTGATATAATGAAGTGCCTCCGAGGGCTGTCATGCGGATCTTTTCGCTGTTAAAAAAAATCGTCAGTGATTTGTATGGATGATTGAGACTTGTGTTGTTAAGTTTATTGTTTGTTTGTTTGTTTTTATTTATTTAACCAGGGGGATACATATCGCCCGTGGGGCGCTTTTCAATGAGCCCTGGGCCTGGGGAAGACCCCAAACAAAAACATCAAACTCAAACTAATACAAATAATCAACAAAAGTAACTTATAAAGTTACAAAAGTTACTAAATAATACAAAAGCAAGGTAACTTAAGTAGCATACATTGCGCATGAAATCATAATACCAAAATAAGTGAAACAAAAGTGAAGCCTGACCATCATATAACATAGAACCAAGGTAGGACAAAAAGAAATCAAGATTAAAATCAGGCTTGGAATTTGCATATCAATGATTGCTCAGTACATAAGATTGCTTGAAGGCTGAAGAGTGTGCGAGTGGCTCCCATCAATGGTATTTAATGTATTCTGACAGAGCTGGGGGGCAAGATAAACGAGGCAGAGCCTATGGCAGCAACAGGGGACAATATTATCAGCCGATACATTCCTTTAAACTGCTGAATACAAACTGCATGTCACGTACAATTGGAGGAAATAATGTGCAGGGGAGCCAATTTTTACCTCACCGTGAAACCGTTGGGAACAGCAATATAAGACTACGGCAGTCGGGGATGCGGGGGTAAACGGAAGACGATACAAAAACGGTTTGATTTCTCCTCAGAGATCGCACAAAAAAGGATCAACGTACAGAATATACTGTCGCATGATTTCCACTAGCAACATCTATGGCTGAACTAATCGCGGTACGCAATTACAGTTTAATCTGCGACACAGGCAGCAGTAATAGGCTTCTGATTTATTGCCTGTAGTCTTGAAATAGCACACTTTGCATCCAGGCATAATTCTTTTGGGAAATTAGGAATTAAGACTACTTAGCAGGTAAGTCTTAAGGGGTGGCATCTGCGGAGAGAAAATCAGATTTCGGATGAGATGGAGGTGGCTGATGACCACAAAGTGGATTAGAGGGTGGATTATTAAAGAGGGACAAGGTCATGTATTATGTGTGGCAAGTGTGTACATATCAATTATTATATAGCTCATGCTTATGAACCTAGCCTCTGTAGCAGGCTTATAGAACTGGGGGTTTGGTGGTATTTTTGGCTGATTTCTGATCAGCCCAGTTTAAAAAAAATGAGGGTAATTCAATCAGGCCGGCTATGTTGTCTATATGCAATCAGAAAATAGCACATAAAAGCTCCCAAAGATCCTGAAGACCCCCCAAACCCCCCAGTTTTTGGCATATGCTATGGAGGCTAAATTAATAAATCTGCATTTCTCCTGCAGTCTCTTAGTGTCACTGACGAAAGCTAGTGAATACTAGAAACGTCTGACCATTTCCAAAATCATATCCAGTTGCTTGAGTGTTTTTTGGCATATCATATCTAAGTTATTACCTGGATGTCTAACCTTCACTGACATAAATGGGTATATAACTTATATGGTTTGTTGTTGGCATTAACCTTGGCTTTATTGACACATGCACATGAAAGGCTATTATTAGACCTTATTACCACTGTCAAGAGTATGATTTTACCTCCAGGATTTGTTTAGTTGGTGAATAGTGTACATGTATTTATTAATTACCCAATCGATCAATCCAGGATATAGAATTTAAAAGAAAACAAACTCACATGTACAGCTTATCTACTTTTTATTTTGTTATTTGTGTTTAAATGAAAAATATCAAGGTATTCAAATTTCTACATAGAATGCATGTATTTAAGATACCTGTAAGTTACATTTGCACATGATGATTTTATATGGCCAGGCCGAACTGTTGTGTTCATGATGCAATAAAATCATTGATTTGATCAGTGTCATAATCAGTCAACCAACCACAGGATACAAAATTCAACATCTTACAGTAGTTCACAGATTGTCCTCTGATCTAAAATCTGTCATATCCTAACAAATGATAATATCATCATTACTGCAGTTGGTCTAGAAAAGATCATAGCCAAAGACAGCATGATCATGGTTACTGTAATTCACTTTACATGTAATGTTATGTACACAGAAGCAAAATTTCACGGTCTGAGAAAAATGGACATGTTCACGGAACTATATATTCAAGGTGGCCACAGGTGCACAAAAAAGGAAGTCTAGGAATTATTTGTTAACTGTAATGATAAGTTCACGATACAGAAGTGACAGTGAAAACAGTGAACATAAAAGTACAGTGAAGAAAGCAGGAATTACAGTATTCAATTAGATACTATAATCCACTTGTGTGAAGTAATGAAATCAGACATTCTGTGGAGAGACATGTCGAAATGTCCCATCCAGGGCCCCCAAGCTACCACAAAGATAGACCAGATTGCTCGGCATTTAGGTATTATGGTAATTAGGACCGAGCATCTTCCTTGGTCCTCCCCTGGGAAAACAATACATCCAGGTCAGGGCTCGAAATAAGTTTTTTCTGCATACCTGCACTGGTGGAGGTAACGTTGAAAATTACAATGTACCTGCACTGGACAAGTTTTACCAGTGCCACTCAAAATTTAGGAAGAATCATGTATCTGTATCTGTATCAGTATAGGCAGTATATTCGTTCGGCGTAACACACCAGCTAAAACTGTTAGAAACCTTTGCTATAAACCAAATTCAACATAGATTAATACGAGTTAGGTGCAAGTAGACATCAGAAATACCTAATGTGAAGTAAACTGTTCTCCACCTCAAGAAAATTGACTAACCAGAAATACATTCTACCTGCACAGTCCCAATTGTACCTGCACTAAGGTGCATATAATGATACATGTATATACCCAGTACATGGTCCAGTGCAGGTAGATATAAGAAATACCTGCACAGTCCCAATTTTACCTGCACTATTATTATAAAGGTGCATATGCACCCAGTATTTTGAGCCCTGCAGGCATACATGTATTTTTACCTGTGTGAGGACCATTGTCAGGAAAACATTACCTAGAATGTATGTCATCTTTGTAACACATGCACAGTATTGATGAATTATTTATGATTTTGAGTTTAGTTTCTAGGAAGTGCTTAGTGTAATTTTTTCTTAGAGCCGCAACGTAAATAACCTGAGATATGACTATTACTATACATAACTGGGGAAACAAATGAGGCCAGATGAAGCTTTGCAGGCATGACTAAGCTTTTTACAGTCACTTTTTACTGTAAATTTGCAGATGTTTGCATCAAAATCATCATCTCTTCCTCTTTCACAATTATCATTTTGCAGAAAAATGTTCCAATGTCATTAATATGATACAGATGTACATGTACATAATCAAAATATCACCCCAACTTGCTGCCAGAATTATCAGTAGAATGGTAGAGAGTCTTAATTTACCAATGTACAGTATTTCGTTTAGATCCAGTTGCTGTTACCTGATGACAATAGCCACTAACTACCACTGTCAAAGCACAAGTTACCGTTAAATACTTTCATGTATCCACAGCCACTTGCTATGTAACAGATGATAGCAACAGTGGCCACTAACTGAAACCTTCAAACAAAATAATATGAAATACAGTAAATTTGTTATTTTTTGCATGGACCTAATTTTGAGGTAGGATGGTGGAAGGGATGTTTTTATTTGTAGAACGTGTTCTAACCTAAGTAACTTTGCAGTTGGGAAAATTCTGTACAGTACATAATGTAATAATGAATTTTATAATAATCAATGAAAATGACATTCGTGATGTTGTGATTTTGTAGTTTTACCCTGAAAACTGGAAAATAAAACCACTGCAACAATTTCAAGATTTACAGTACAACCTTTTTTGTGACCTGCAAAGATTTGGTGAATCTACAGTAACAGTCAAATCCACTTGCTCCTCAGGGGCCAACCAAGCTCGCTCCCCAGAAGTAGCCAGGAAGTGGCAATTTTTCCAGGAATTTCCTTTCAATGCTTACAGTAGAACCCGAGCACCCATTTGGTGAATACAGCTGATGCCTGTGTTAGTCTGTGACGCGATTTTCCTCACCCAAAACCAGCCCTCACCTCAATCAATCAGTTTTCTGCAACCTCCTTGTTTCAAAGACATGCTGAAATCACGTTTTCGTTTCTTCTTCAAGTTCTTGTGTTGATACAAGAAAGCTGTATCAGCAATGAAGTTCTCAAACTACAGCAAAAAACAAGTGCCGGGGTGGGATAGGTCAGGACTGATTCTAAACTTAAGTGCCTATTTTAAGGATGAACTACGTCTACTGTCTGTCTCGTTTGCACATGTAGAGAGCGGAGAGACAGTTGCAGAACTGGGAGCGTCTGAAGAAATCGGAGCATCAGAAGGAGCATCGGACGCTGAAGACGAAAGTCGCACTGCAGCGGGAGCTCATACAGGCGCGCGACAAACTTCACGAGGAAAACCGGATAAAACTGCGTCTCAAGCAACAGCAGGTAAGTAATTATAAGAGGATAGGTGGTAGGAACTGTTCTAAAACTTCTGATTTTTGATAAGAAAACTATATTTCTGCATTGTGTAGGAAATTAAGTAACTTTTTACATTGTTCAAATGATGTCTGTCATGATTTTTTTTGTAGGTTTTTGGGTCAAGTTGTAGGAGTAGAAATGGTAAGGAAAGGTGGTAGGGACTGTTCTGAAAACTACTGATATATTATACATGTACTAAAAATATATATTTCTGCATGTGTAACTTTTTACATTATTGTTTAAAAGATGTCAATATTTTTTGTACGTTTTTGGGTTAAGTTGTAGGTTTTTTGTTCTAGAGGAGAAACTGTAAGGAAGAAAGGTAGTAGGGTCTGTTCTGAATTTACTTCTGATGTACAATAAATGCTAAATGATATATCTCTGCATGTGTAGCAAATGTAACTTTTTACATTGTTCAAATTTTTGTACATTTTTGGGTCAAGTTGTAGGTTTTTCTGTTCTAGAGGAGGAACAAAGTTGGTTTTCATGTTGAAGTTTCATTTCCTTGTGTCTGAGTCTGGGGAAACTTGGTTAGGAAGTGCAGGATTGTGTTACTTTGAAATATGCAGGAAGTGTGACCAGGTATCAGTCAAGTTGTAGGCTAACTACTATTCCATTTGCAGCTGATACATATCATATTTAATAATAGATATCAGGTTTAAAAAGTTTGACACTGAAGATTGGGATTGGACTGGGAAAAATTTTTGTCCGTCGTGAGAGGCAAATATGACGGAAAGACGACGCTGGCTAGAATACTCAGTCTGGTTTAGATTATAGTATTTATAAGTTATCCAAATTCTCGATTGATATGTCTAAAATTGATGATAATGGTACGTGTATATAACGTTATAGATTTATCAATTTAGTGACATTTATTTCCCTAACCCCAAGAAATCTGGTCCTTCCCCGTTTTTCTTGGACCAGACATAACTTCTGTCTTTTCTTCACACTGATTTCAAATGGTGCTGCCATTGTACCTTTTCTATATTTAATATCTTTTACACCCTTCTGTTTATCAAACACTTTATCCTCTAATAACCGAGTACTGTATTTACTCCAATACTTGCAGAGATGTAAAGTAACCAAAATACCAGATTTGCAATATCTCAACAATGATTAATTTTTTGATTTTTTATTTATTGTCTGAAATTATTTTACTGAAACAGTTTGAAAGTTAAATGGTTATTGGAGTACATACATTATTTTAGATACTATCCTACAGTTGAAGAAACAATGTTATGAATTGGAAAAAAATAGTTGACGGTTAAAGGAATGCTACAAAACTAGTCTAAGACCAATCTTGAATTACTCTAAAACCCAAAATGACAAGCAGTCGTATGCCTTATGTAGTTAGTATAGGACCAGGAAAAAAATATTATATATGCAATATTTGCAGAAAAAAATTTAAGTATACAGTGCTACATTGTCATTGATGTAGGCCTTGGCTGTAGCTAAGCTTTTGGACTGTGAATATAATTTATTGCACAGTTCATTGCTTACTACATGCCTTATCACTGGCTTGTACAATGATTAATGAGGTATTTGTGTTATGACAATAATTTATTTCAACCCTGGTCACAAATGTTTTGTTGATATAAAATTTATCAAAGTGTGTGAAAAACATGGAAGAATAACATAAATCTCTCTAGCATTGAAGACTAGAAAGCTAGGTTAGTAGTAATATTAATGGTAGTCACAATTGTGTGTTTGTTTGTCTATTACTGGTGATACTTGCTTCAGTGCAACTTTTCTTTAGGTTGATACATGAGTGTAATTATTTCTAGTGAAACATTATCCTTTCTAATTATGTTTATTGTCTACATTTTTTTCTTGCGATCCCGAAGTGTAGCCATTCTCCCATCCTCCCTAGCCAGTCCACTTAATCTATTTTTTTCTTCATGAAATACTTAAGACTAATATTATGAACTAAATCTGAAAGTGAACGACACCTGTCATTTAGAGTTTAAGTCTTGATTCCGGTAGAATGCACAGACAAAGCCTAGAAGTAGTAGAACCAAACAGTAACAGAACTATAGGTACATCTGCTTCCTACCTACATCTAAAAAAACTTCCTTGAAAGTTGAATGTCTGCAGAAATGGTTTCCATCATTTCACAGGAAGTCTTTTTCAATTCCAAGTTATCAACCACAAATTAAAGAAGATAACACTCATGACTGTACACAATCACTCTTCCTGTCCCTAAAGTGCACGTACAGTATATCTACCTGCCCCTGTCGTTTTACTAAATTCTAAGGAGAAGAAAGAAAATGATAGAACAGAGTGTGAGTTTGAACATTACTCCTGAGTTTTGACACCAAACAGCCAACAAATGACCCTTCCTGTGCATAGCTGTAGTTATAGCTGCATGCCCCTTTTTACTGGATTCTTAGAAGGAGAAGAAGAAAATTACAGAATAAAATGCGAGTTTGAACATTACTAACTCCTGAGTTTTGACACCAAACAGCCAACAAATGACCCTTCCAGTGACAATCTTCCTGTCCTTAAAGTGGACGTACATCTGCATGCCCCTGTCTTTTTACTGGATTCTTAGAAGGAGAAGAAAAAAAATGATAGAACAGGAGAACAGAACAGGAGTTCGAACATTACTCTTGAGTTTTGACACCAAACAGCCAACAAATGACCCTTCCTGTGCATAGCTGTAGCGTATAGCTGCATGCCCCTTTTTACTGGATTCTTAGAAAGAGAAGAAGAAAAAAATTATAGAAAACCGGTAGAACGCGAGTTTGAACATTACTCCTGAGTTTTGACACCAAACAGCCAACAAATGGCCCTTCCTGTGAACCTGTTGCCAGTGTCAGCCTCCCTCTTTGTTGGCTCAACATCTCGCAAGGAAATGTTCCACATTTGCAAGTCATCGAACAAGCCTCAAGCTTGTTTACACAAGGAAGTGTCTACGGCGTGAGTAATACTAGTGTCACTGCGGAGGATAAATATGACAGGAGGGTGAAGAAAGAACAACCCACATGTTTCTGCCAAATAACATGTTTGCAATTACAAGTCAATGTCCACCGCCCCCCCCCCTGCAAAGTTGACTTTCCTTTAGCGAATACTCAACGAATAGTCACAAGATCAGTCTACCCTAAGATCACAACAACATGAAAAGTCATCAAGAGGTCTCAACCCAAACCAAAAGGACAGGACAAGGTGAGACAAAGACACTACTTGTACTTCTGATTTGTTCTCTTTGCCTTAAAATGAGCCCAATCTTTTATATATATCTAAAATCATGCATACATGAATTTAAAAGATCTAACACTTTGCAACAACATTGGGTAACTTTGCTACCTTTTGTAACAGTTACTTTGTACTCTTTATACTTTATAAATCATAGCTTAATCTAAAGAAAAAATCAAACCAAGTTTTTAGATGAAAAAAGTGACAAGCTATGATGTACTAGTACTGCAGGAAAATCTGCTATTGCTATACTTTTAATCTGTTATATATGTTGAGTTTCGTAATGCAAAGATAAGCTCTGAATAGTGTAAATTGAAAAGCAAGCATCAAATAGTCAATATTGGATTCAAAGAAAATGCTGAATTTGCTACAGCCCTTAAGCAATGATCGCAGAGATACATAATAAAATAGCTCCAAAATAGTGAAAGATTCAAAAGATCCAAAATTCTATATCCTTACGTGGCAACAATACTGAACCACATACTAGTATACATTGTAGTACTGCTCCAAAGCAAAAATCTGAATAAATGTGCACAATATTTTACGAATAGATAAGATACAACCTGAAGTTTGAAGAAGATATATAGATTTACGAGTTCGTGTTTTATTAGCTATGCATATCATGTGCTTCAGATGCATCGAGGCATCATAAATACATGATATCGGACATGATGTATCGCAATCAAACAGGTTGTATGTCATGAAATATCAATAAAAAAGATCCCGTTGTCACGGTTCAACTCCAATGTCAAACTGTTGGAACGTTTCCAAGCAGTTCTTGCGGATCAATGGGACAGTATCTGCTATGATGTCACCTCCAATATTCCACTGTTGGGCCAGCAGTTTTCTCTGGGAAGTATTACATTCTGACAACAGGGCTCGAAATTCATTTTTAGGAATAGGTGCACTGGTGCACCCAACATGAAAAATTGGGTGCACAAAAAATTTTTTGGGTGCACCATATATAATGAAATAAGAAGAATGTCAGCAATACTAATTATTCATTTCTAAAGAAAAATACTTAGTGTCTAGTACTAAATGATAATTTTTCTGACACTTAGATGTTAAGAATATGCTGTAACTACTACAGTTAACATCTTTATATACATTAAACCTAAGAAAATATTTGGGTGCACTGGTGCACCCACAGAAACAAACTGGGTGCACAGCTCCAAATTTGGGTGCACTAAGGTGCACATACACCCAGTATTTCCAGCCCTGATCACATTTCGACAATCAATGGAATGGACAGCGGAACTGTGAGAAGAGATATATGACCACCGAAAAGAGGAAATCCTTTTCATGGGCCTCTTGTTTACCGCGAAATGAAAAGAAGAAGGTCGTGGAGGGGTCAAGGACAACGGGCAACCAGGTGTTTACGTGCAATTAGCTCGAGGTCAATAAGATACTTAGATAGTATCCCCTACTGATTTAGCTTGGAGATGTCCTGTTGTTTTTGGTTCATGTAAGTGGTGTTGGATGGAGGCACTTTTAAGCGAATGTGATGTTTTGTGGCAGATGCTGATACAGCTGAATTGGTTGTCAAACTAAATTAAAGTTCCAATAAGATACTAGTACTTAGATAGTATCCCCTACTGATTTACCTTGGAGATGTCCTGTTGTTTTTGTAGTTGTGTAAATGGTGTTGGATGGGGGCAGTTTTAAGCGAATGTGCTGTTTTGTGGCCAATGCTGATACAGCTGAATTGGTTGTCAAACAAAATGAAAGTGCCACAGTTTTTTTGTCAGGACTCAGGATCATATCAAGTTAGACTTATTTTGTAATTATGTGGTCTAATTGAAGACAGAATAATTGGTGACGTCCTATAATCAATTAAGAAAAAAGTTTTGCAGGTACATGTACTAGTAAGATAGTAGTGTGCCTAATTTGTATAGTTATCACATTGATTCAAAATTGAAATGGTTGGATTTTTTTGCGAAATAGGATATTTATAATATCTATATTCTTCATATTATGAAAAATAACTTTCATGCACGAAATTGTACAAATGAAAACAACAACCACCTGTGTACATCTTCCACTACCAAAATAGAAACAAACAACCCATACTGGTGAAAACATAACCTTCTTGAAGGACACTTTAGAATACAAAGTTCAAGGACAAGGATTTCAGTAGTTGACATATTTAGGTAATAATTAAATAGGTTCATGTAAACAACCACTTAGGAGAGACCTCTACTGGCCATGCAAGGCATTGCAGTTTGTCTTTCAATCATGTCGGAACTGTTCAACTGTGACATTTAATTTTCATTCCTGGAAAGGAATCAAAGTTTCTTGGTTACAGGTACTAGGTTAGTCTTACAAGTGCCTTTCCTCTGCAATTTTTATACTGGATTGTTAACTGTTTATAATATACCTTCATGCTTAGAAAATTCATCAGAATACATACGTTGTATATCTAAGATGGTAAATTAATTTTGGTTTTGTTCACTTTCTGTTTTATTTCATAGTAAGGCCACAGCAAGTAAATTTTATGGATGACATCCTCTGGACAAAACAAGAAGGCAGCAAAAAAAAAAAGGTGCCTAGATTTGAAATACACTAAGAAACGACAAATGCTTGGATGAGAGAACAACCGACAAGTTTTGTATTCATCATGAAAACCGGTGGAAGAGCAGTTGTCGTCCTGCCCCGTTTCTTTCCTTTCATCACATCTTCTATAATCTTGCGATTTGCGGCACTGTCATGACTCTTTGGTCATAGTTACAGGAAGCAGAATTTCTCGTTTTTCCGGCCCAAATCAATGCGCATGTAGACGTCATCCATAAAAATTACTTGGCATTGCCTACGGTAAAAATACACCATGACTGACATGTTTGTTTTCTCCCCCACCACTTGCATCAGTCCCACCTAGTGAAGTACCCTAGCACTGCAGGTTTTCTATCCTGGAAGACTGGTTCCAAGTGGTGGGTAGATGGCACTGAGATCTAGCACCATTTGAAATCAGTGCTTTCAGGACTAGCCCTTGCTGCTTCTGTGCAGGCTGGTATGTCAGAAATATGTGCCATGCTTCCGTGTATATACATACATGTATATCATAAAGAGCCATATATACAGGGTAGTTTGTGAGAGATTACTCGTGCAAATGATTTTTTTTGAAGAAAGAAACAATATATATTTTCCATTCTTGTTTAACATTACATGTATCTATTTCTTTTTCAGGAAATTATGGTTGAAAGTGATATCACATTAGCTAGACAGAGTATGACTGTTTTGATTGTAGAAAACTGTTTCGAAATGAAGCGTCATTTTCCCAAATTTAAAACTAACCGTACATTTGCCTTGACAACTTTCCTCATCTTCTTTATTTTGTGCACTGTTGATTGCTCTGTCAAGTTAAGATTTTTCCTGCACTTTTCTGTTTATTTCATGGGAAACTTTCTCTCTGATTCTCTAGCTTGGTGTCTTTTGACTTTATCCCTTCAAATGTGTAGTAGAAAACGGTACAAAATAAATGCATCCAAATCAAACATTCACTGACTAATGATTGGGAATACAAGACTTATCTAAATCAAAAAGTTGAGACACTCATTTTGAGATATACAAATGATGTTGAAATGTGTACTGATGCATTGTATCTTGATACCATTATTTTTGATTTATAAAGCCCACAAAAGTGTGCCTGGTGCAATAAGAAGCTTCTATTTTTCAAGTTGTTGGCAATTTCTAAATATGCAGTTTTCATTATCGCATTTTCCAATCCAACAACAATCCTACATACATTACTAGCACATCAGTAGAATGTACTGCACTTGCGTGATACCCATAATGTATTTTGCATAGCACTTTGGCAGAATGTCTCATATAAGGTTGTATTCACGCATATAAGGTTAACATCCTGTCTATAGTTTCCAAATGTTATTTCGGAAAAAAAATGTCTGCAACAGGCAAAATTCTGATGCAACGTTGACAAAAAATCCAACAAAAACCGGGAAAAATGGAGGTTTTACGCAGGCGCAGTACGTTCTGCCGAAGTGCTTAACTTACTAGTCATTAGCGACAAATGAGTATTCCGGCCTCTCTACTCTAGATCTCTTACCTCCTGGGAATTCTGTGCACGGAAGCTGATTTCAGTTGGTGCTAGATGGAAGTCGGCGTTCTAGCACCATATGAAATCAGTTATCGGTGCTCAGGCAAGCATCTGTGTCAGCCTTCTTCCAACCTTTGCCTTCTAGATGTAAAAAAAACCTCCCAATCTTGCAAATTCATCTGAACGGCACTTGCTGGGTCAGGGTTTGGAATGAAAAGTATGCAGGCCTGTTTTTCTGTCTACTTTCCCAACATTTCAGTGCAAAAGTCTGTATTGTAAATAGCTTCTTTTGATAGATTTCTTGGGTAAAAACTATTTGCAAGCTGTGCAATCATAGTTAAGTGTTGTATTAGAGTATTTAATGGCCATGTGAAACTATGTTGAATGTGACAAATTATTTGATCTTACTATCTGTCTGTTTAACTGAGTGTAAACTGAGTGTAAACCAAATATCCGATTGCATTTTACTGCAGATGATACCTGTACCCGTAATGTAAGCTCTTTCAGGAAACAATTTAGGTGTTCAACCTGCCAAATGACATATTTTTTTGCACATTGCACATTTTTTGTTCACCTGCAAAGATAGATTTCCACCGACTGGTAGATCATTGGACAAAAAAATATCCTTGCTTTTGACAGAGAAATGGACTGACAGTTTCAAACTCATGACCTTCACATGACACAGAAAATATGCGATCGTTAATTTTAAAGAAATTTTACAAAAATTCCAGAAGACTGTGTATTACTTGCATGTTACATATCAGCGGTGTTAGACCTGTACCCATCACACTTGTACTTCTTAGCATGTGGCACAGGGATGCTTAGCAGTGCAAGTGTGACAGGTATGGCGTTCCCTTCTCTACTGGACCTTCCTTACAAACCAGGTGCCAACAAGGTAAGGGTAGTGGTAGGGATGTGCATTTTGTACATCCAGAGAGGATCTGAAAATGCTGATTTAAATACATTTTGAGAAATTTTACAGGTATATTGTCAAGGAAAATTTAGGACAAGATGCATGCATGCCATCTTGTTAAAAGTGTACTAATGACTTGTTTGCTTCTAATCTTAGCCAATTTTAGCAATGTACTGTATGTGGAAAATATACTTTGCTAACATGCATGAGGGGGGGAGGTCAAATTCGGTGCCCATTTCATACAGTAGAATTCATTCTACTCATACAATGAAAGTTGAGTGAGTTACATTTGTACGTTTGTCCCAAGCTTCACACTTTTTTTCAGAGCCTAAGCTCATTATTAACGTATCCATTTCAGAATTTTTGAGAATTAGATAAAGGATGCTCTCCAGTTATCTGTCCTATGATGGTAACATTAATATTGATATGGAATTCATCTTTTAGGCTTGGGCTGTCTTAACAATTTTTTCCCTTTTCTCTTCTCCCACAGTTGAAAGAGGCCAAGCGGTTGGAAAAACTGAGTGAACAACAGAGGATTGCAGAAACAGCCAAGCAGTCCATTGGTCAGTTTTTAATTCTCACAATTCTACAGTGTTGAAATGTTTTTGTTGACTGCAGTCTTACTTACTTACCTTAAACATACTGTTGCACAGTAATTACATTATATATGTCTTAAGGCCACACCAATTTAATTTCTTGGTTAACGGATTTTTCTTGAAAAATAATAGAGCGGGCGGGCGAAAAAAAAAATAAAAACAGGCCTAGGCATCGTATTATGGCTCAAAATGGTACGTTAGGAGCCATGAAGTCAACACACCAGGCTGGTTCAAAATTTAAACAAAGAATTTTGAACTTTTAATGATACAATTGCATTGAAAGATGGAATAACTGTAACAACGAGGGTGAAAAGGACTGTTTTCAACTGTTCAGGGCAAAATATGAGCATTTTGCAGATGATTCTGGATTTTTATTTTTATTTGTAAATCAGAAAAAAATGAAGCGGCGAATCCGTTAACCAAGAAATTAAATTGGTGTGGCCTAAAGCTCAGTTTGAAAAAAAAGTCACACCCGTTTTATCTAAAAAATCCACTGATGTTGTTTATGTTCCTCAGAGATGGATAAAGCTATAGCTAGGGAGAGAAGACAACAGGAGAAGGAGCTACAACATGTTCTGCCAGAGGCGGTGCAAGTAGTGAGTTGATATTTACATTCTTACACTGACTATTTGTTTTAACATGAAGTCTGGAAAGGTACTACATCTTGGCAGAAATTCCATATGTATTTGTAGTAAGAAGCAAGTAAAGTATTATCATTATAGTAGAGTACATAAATCTGCATTTCTAACTACAACAAAGCCAAACAAATAAGTGCGTTGACCCTGTCCTTGGTGCTGAACATCATTCACACAACCATTGATCATGAAGTGCAGTTCTGTCCTTGGTGCTGAACAATTTCTATTCATACAACAGACAGATAGTTAAGGATAATCCTCTATATTTTATCATGTATAGCTACAAAACATAAATCTGTTCAAATTCATGTCTTTGTTTTCTTAGGAAGAGGACCAGGCTGCCGGCAGGACTGTTTCCTTCACAGGCCGCCCCCCTCCCGCCCCCAGGCCTCCCGACAAGGGGAAGGAACCCTATACCGGGGACAACCCTGCCTTCAAAACTAACGAAAGTAAGTTTATTCTTTTTATTTTATTTTATTTTATTGGTTCAGCTGTACAAAAGACAACCAGGGTTGCCCAACTACTAGTACATGTAGTGACGAGATTTTTTTCAAAGAGCTAACCCTAAAGACAAGAGATAACAACACATTCTGCTGACTTTCTGCAGGGATATCAGGCGCCAACCTTCTGTGGTCAATTCTTCGGGAGGAGTCGTACCAGAAACTCTTCGAACAAGACGCACGCATCGACAGAGAACTTGTGGTGAGCGCAGTTTTTCAACTGTGTTAAGCTTCAACAAAACTAGAGTGGAACTCGTTGCCACCAAGCACAGTTGGGGCATCATCACAAGAAGCTTTAAACAACTCCCACAATTAAATGTGCAAAGATTGGGTGTAATAGTTCGTTTGGTGTAATATGCTTGCCAACCTGGTGTGTTACGCTGAAGAAGGCCTGTTATACTGGCTATACCGATACAGATGCAGAACTAAGTAAGAGACACGCTTTATTTCCCCCAGATTGAGTTAGGAGCATTTTTGCTGTCCTTTCCACAAAGTTATGAAATTAAATCTGAGAACCACATTATTCTTGCAGAATGCCTACAAGGCCTTTACGAGGGAGAGACTGAAGAAACACAGGAAGCCTGGACGGCTGGCCAAACGGAGCTATCCCGCACAGGATGATGTCAGTATATTTTCTTTAGTTATATACACTCATACGACATTCACAATGATGAAGTTAAGAAAAAAACCTTAAGACTAGAAATACTGAAATATGAGAAATGCTTCGGTGGCAAGTTTTACACATGCAAAATGCTCTGCAAATTACACGATGAAAATGTTGGAGAAGTAATGTAGTTTTAAGTTTCTATGTCAAGTATGTATATTTTAGTGTAACATTGATAATGTACTTTTTTGTGCAACAATTTAAACCTTTTTCAGTCTTACTGGGAAGAACTGATTCGAGCCCAGTCACTGTTGGTCATGAGAGACAAAAAGGGCAAGGTAGAAGTTATTCCGTAAGGAAGTTGTGAAACAAGGTGGCAAGGAACAACTCTACTGTGCCTTTATATTAGCCTCTGTAGCATGCCAATTAAGAACTGGGGGTTTTGGGCGGTCTTCAGGGTCTTTGGAAGCTTTTATGTGCTATTTTCTGATTGCATATAGACAGCATAGCCGGCCTGTTTTTTGGGGCTAATCAGAAAACAGCCAAAGACCACCAAACCCCCAGTTCTATAAGCCTGCTACGGAGGCTAGCTGTGCCTGTATCTTACTGTTGGGTTCCTCTAGCTGGATATAATGGAGAGAATGGCTGAACCTGAATCTGTTTTGTGATTCTCTAACGTCTTTGTTTCAGGCATATCTTTGTTCAAGGTTCAACAAATCTGCATTAATATGAAATATGTGTTTGCTGCTTTCTGGAACATAATCATCGTATTTCTTAAAAAGCAGATTTTGCTAAATTCAAAACTCCTTAACTTAACACTATAATAACAGATTTGGTGTCTTTTGGTGGTGGTAAGGTTTCTCAAAAGTGTTGTTATTAACATGTTGTAACAACAAACAATACACAATGCAATGAATACAATGTATGTCCAGAAAAGATAGTCTCATCCTGAAGTTGATTGAAAATGAAACAGTCAAACAAATACATGTACTTTATACCTCAACGTTTGCAATTGGTATCCAAGGAAACACATTTCCATAATTCCAAGTAATCACTTATCAGTAATTGTGGGATGACCAAATAGTGATCAGCTGTGATGCTTACTTTATTACCGCTTACCAGTCCCTTGACCAGGAAATGCGGTCATAAGAATGCTTACTTTAAAAGGTCTAATCCATATTTTTAACCCATAGTTTCCAGACATGCACAGACTTCTCTCCAGCACAACCTACAAGGAGGCGAAGAAAAACCACCACAAGAGGAGTCTGATGTTCCGAGCGTCGGAGAGAAACAAGAATCGCGCTGAGATCCTCATGTTCAACAACCCGCCGCCCGATTTTAACGACACGGAAGGTTACGAAGGGCCGCTGAGGTATCATCCTTCTTGGATGGAGGATAGTCAGGTATGGGTTGCTCTCTAATTGCCCACTTTTCTGACAACTCTCTAGTGTCATTGACGAAAGGTAGTGGATGCTCCCTGAAACGTCTGACTTCTTCCAAAGTCAGATCCAGTTGCTTGAGTAACTGTTTTTGGTGTATCTTATTACCTGGATGTGTAACTTTCACCGACATGCTCTCTAATTGGTTTATGATTTGTAAAGCAGGTTTACACTTGTGTGTGTAAAATTTCCTCTACAAATGATGTACTAATACTTGCACCTACATGTTTTTTTTTCCAAAATAAACTTCCTGGTATAAAGAAAACTGCAAGTTTGTGATTTTAATGGAAAGATTGGGTGTAATATCTACTATATGATACGATTTTGAGAGAATGGAAACAATAAAATTTGTATTGATGGATCTAAGCATGCTGTACATGTACATTTATACTGATTATCAGTTCAATTCATCCTTATGGTGACGCTGTGTACTGCCTCCACAAGTTCCTGTCTTGCATGGCCGAGGACAGTGGTTATATTCACCTGATAACTGCAAAATTTGTGTTAAACTTGAATGTGTGTATGATTCTGTGTTCTATGTCTTCACATCTTGTCAATCTCTCCAGGAGGATAACTTGGACGGAAGCTGGCCGGCTCTTCTGTCCCAAGAGTCCGTATGGCGACACCTCGCCCTCGAGAAGGCCGCGGACGCCACCCAACCCAAAGTAGATGTCACCCTGTACAACTGTTGTGCAATTAAGTTAATATCTACCTTTTCATTGTCTACAGGAGGATAACTTGGACGGAAGCTGGCCAGCTCTTCTGTCTCAGGAGTCGGCACCTCGCCCTCGAGAAGCCCCCGGACACCCAACCCAAAGTAGATGTCAACCTGTACAACTGTTGAACAATAAAGTTATCTAATTTTTCACTGTTTACAGGAGGATAACTTGGATGGAAGCTGGCCGGCTCTCCTGTCCCAGGAATCCGTGTGGCGACATCTCGCGCTCGAGAAGGCCGCGGATGGCGCCCAACCCAGCCCCGACATCCCCGAGGAACCGGAGGACGACCAATCAGAGCGCAGCGCTTCGGAGCTGGGGAGGGAGATGGAGGAACAGCTGAGGATTTCTCCCGTCGAAGAACATGATGATGACGAAATCGACATCTTCTTGAAGAAGAGGTCGAGGGTCAAGAGGCCAAAGTACAGGTTAGTCCATTATTAGCGTAGTCCAGTGGTTAGCGATCCTGCCTCTGGACTAAGAGGTTGGGAGTTTGAATCCCAGCTGTTGTCGCTCACCTGACATGCACACCACTGGAAAGGGTCACAGTCCTTAGGTCCACTGTTCATTGCGCTTGTCGAAAAGAGCTAGAGGAATTTCCCTGGTAGAAGGAACCCGTAAATACTGTACGTTGCATCTCTCTTCTCTGTCATGACCATTGGAAGAATACCTCTTCAATGAGCTGAAACAATGAACCTGTAAATACTGTACATAGCACCTGTCTTCTCTGTTACAACCACTGAAAGAGTAGCTCTTCAGTGAGCTAAACTGGTTCAAGAATCTTCACTTTCACTAAATCACCTTCATTTTCACAGGTTCTTGACGGAGGAGGACGCTCGGACGGAAGGAAGGTTCCGCCTCATGTTCCAGGAGAAACGTGACCTGAAGACGGCGCCGGAACGAGTCATGGCGCAACCTCCGACGAGACAGGTGGTGACCGCCAGGAACAGGGGGTCAGACAAAAGTAAGACTAAGAGATGTTTTTGTCTTAAGAGATGTTAAAAACATTTCCAGCTGTACCCTTTGTAAATTGCACTAAATGCAATTCAAAAGACAATGGGATTATTTAATTGAAGAGCGGCTCAAGTTTCTACAGATACTGTGGTTTCAGTTTTTCTTTTTCATTTTAATGATAATTCTGGCATGCTCATTAATACCTGAGCAAAGTGATCTTTGAGGAAAGTTGTGTAAAGTGCCTTTCCCAAGAGCACAAGGTTGGTGATATGGCAGGATTGGATCCCAGGACCTCTTGGTTCTGAGCCGAATGCTCTGCTGCTATGCCACACGACCCCACCCCACCTGTGCTTTTCTTGTTTCAAAGAGTGAAGTTATCACTTTTTCCTTGCATCTACATGATCATCTTTTCTCTTTCCATTCCCAGGTTCTTCTATCCGTTCTGCGACCAAGTCCGCCCCGCCGACCCTGCTCAGTGACCAGGACGCGAGCCGCAGGACGGGCTGGCAGCCGCTGAGTCTGACCGCCGTCGCCGAGTACAAGGAACAGCGGCCAGCCATGGGGCAGGGAGAGTTCAAGTTCGGCATGCAGCCCAGATGGATCGTGGCTGATAGTGTAGCTTCGAAGTGAACCTTCTGCAGGCCTCGAAATTAACAGTGTCCCGATGGCCACTGACCACTAAAATTTAGGCTGGGACATCTGAAAAGTCACTTTGGGATATTTTTGGAACAAAAGAAAAATATAGTCAAAATCAGAATGTCAGCCCTACTTTTGTTGATCAGGCATGCGTCCCGACTTTTGGCTCAGAAAATCCCCACAAATTTCTTGTCTACTTTGAAGTATAGCTTACCTGGGAGTCAGAATGTACATGTAAGCAAATTTGACTTCAAGTTGTTGTCATACATACTTCCTGAAAGAAAGGTTCAGTTCTGACAGTTGAACCTCACTTCGGGACAATTTATTGAAAGTTATTTTCTGGGCAGTGCTGGGACAATAAGAAAAAAAAGTTAATTTTGAGGCCTGCTTCTTCCCTGCTACACCATCAGTGTCTTCCAGAATGGCTATCTGTTGAACAAGTGAACTATCCATGTCTTCTTTGGAGTATAACCTGTCTATAGTGACCACTCAAGGCATGCAGCCCAGATGGATCGTGGCTGATAGTGTAGCTTTGAAGTGAACCAGTCAGTGTTCTCGCCAGGCCTTTTGAACATAGGAGCCCCCTATGCTGTGATTTGGACCCCCTATGCTGTAGTTTGGACCCCCTATGCTGTAACTTGGACCCCCTATGCTGTGATTTGGACCGCTATGCTGTCTTTCAACCAGCATAGGGGTGTTTTTGGGGAAGAACCTTCATAAATCTCGCAAAAAATGAAAATATAACTGTAGAATGAAGCTATAGCAAAGGGAAAACCTTAACATCATAAAATCTGTCTCAGGGGGTTAAAAGTTTCAAAATTTTTCGGCTCAATACGCGACTTGCGCTGCAGAAAGTTGCCCATCTGTACCTGACCCCTATGCTGTGAAAAAATCCTGGTGAGAACACTGTGTCTTCCCTGCTACACCATCAGTGTCTTCCAGAATGGCTCGTGCTGTGGAACCAGTGAACTATCCATGTGTTCTCATGAGTACAGTTTTAACCTGTCTATAGTGACCACTCAAGAGACTTGAAGAAGTGTTCACTTATAGACAGGGACAATGTTTTATAAAAGAATCTATTATTAAATGTATTAGGGACCATTGAAATATGGCCACTAGCACAGATTTGAACTTACTAAAGAAGACTTAAGCCTTGTGCTATAGTATAGATAATGAGAATGGCAGGCCAAAAAAGGACTGTCAAATTTCGCACAATTCTATTCACTGCAAGTTGCGCATAAGGTGGTACCATTGTGTTATGTATAGACATAGACCTTTCTTTATATCTTGTACTATTTTTTATGAGAGATTGGTATACAGAAAAGCATAAATCAAAATAGATATTATTTTTGCACATCTAGAAAAATCACATTAATGGCAATGTGAAAAGAATAAATAACATAAATTTTGCAGAGCAAAAGTGATCCTCAAAGAGGTGTATTTTCACATATTGAATGGTGCTAAATTCATTCTGTATGTTGAGTATGAAATCTAGCAATGTTGCACCCATTTTATATTTGTGTAGAGGGTGATTATATTCCTATGTTTACTTGTGCTTGTACAGAGCACTTTATGTTCAGTTTAAGGCATTCATCAGTTTTTATTAGTTAAGGAATACCGTCATATGTTGTACCAGTAATTCTTAATGTGAAATTGTATATATACAGTAATGATGGACCAAGTATGAACTATCATAATGATAATCAGACTCAAAGTCTATTGTATATGTGTATGTATCACCAACAGTACTGGCCAAGTAGATGTTGGAGAGAAAGATTGTAATGTTTTCCAATGGCTAGGCTTCCCTAAAAAAACAGCTACATGTATCATAAAGAATTACAACATCAATGAATCCAGGTAATAAATGAGATACACAAGAAACCAGTTACTCAAGTAAGTTACTCAAGCATTTTCAAAATCTATCTAGTTGCGTCTGAGTTCAGTAACTGTTTTCTGTATTAAAATCTAGCTTTCACCCGAACGTCTACTTGGAGATGCTTATACTTCAGGTGCCTTGTTATGCAGCAAAATTGGAAGTGTTGATAAATCAGACTTCTGAATGCTACATTCATGCACATTCTTCTCAAGTGAATAAAGACACGTATATTTTCTGTTGATGACATGATGTAAAATCATTTTCTTGGTATTGGTTGTCTTCATTTAAGATAATAAGAAGGGCCATGATAGTAAAAAATTTCAAAGTCAGTCTACCACCAGTCTAGTATATAATATAATCAAATATGTAGATGTCATGGTAACAGTGCATGTATAAAACCTTGAAGGACATGTTGTAACATGTTATCCTTTTACTTTTAGGGACTGTCCAAAAAGTATTGTAGGGGAGGGGAGTATGCCTAATCTTCAGTTGAATTGTAAAACAGTTACCTTGATACCTTGATACCTTGATACCGTCTACAGTCGAGTAAGGCTTCTTCCCGCCTGTCCTAAATGCATTGTAGCAAAAATCAATTAATATATTTTACCTTAGGGCTGCGTAATTTATTTTCAAAGACCTGGAGCAGGTGATGTCTTGAAGCTTTTCACACACACACACACACACCCTCCAATCATTCCTGGTCTACCCCTTTAGTATTATCATAATAAACTCTCCCTTAGCTACAAAGTTTCTTAAGAAAATTCTGGTGAATGAAAAAATCACACCATTACACTAACACCAGCCACCTAACGTTATAATAACTTACTAGTATATGTAAGAACGAACGAAGGCTTGGCCATTCAAATTATGGTCAGCCGCCATATTTTCTTGACCAGCTTCTTGACCACTTCTCTTCTAGTTCTACTCCAAAAGTAGCCGTGGCGACTCTTGACTCGGGCTTACATTGCATTACCCTCAGCAAGAGTCGTGGAAAGATCCATTGGCAGAACTGCACATTTCCCGTTGGCTGCTCGATGCTCCGTTTTTGACCCGGTTTTTTGCTGTCCCGAGCTTCCCTACAATATAACTCCACAATTGGCCGGGTTGCCGATGTTCAGATCAGCCTAAATATTCCACAGCGCGACGGGAAAGTACTAAAATAGCTAGTCGGTACATCCGCGCCGCCATTTTGGATATAGTCGGGAATGTCCGCTACCGCCGTCGGGAACGCTCGGTAGGCTTTCCGGTTATGATCGGAGAGTTTTCGGTCCCGCTTCGGTAATCGTGGCGCTACCGAGCGTTCCCGACGGCGGTAGCGGACATTCCCGACTATATCCAAAATGGCGGCGCGGATGTACCGACTAGCTATTTTAGTACTTTCCCGTCGCGCTGTGGAATATTTAGGCCGATCTGAACATCGGCAACCCGGCCAATTGTGGAGTTATATTGTAGGGAGGCTCGGGACAGCAAAAAACCGGGTCAAAAACGGAGCATCGAGCAGCCAACGGGAAATGTGCAGTTCTGCCAATGGATCTTTCCACGACTCTTGCTGAGGGTAATGCAATGTAAGCCCGAGTCAAGAGTCGCCACGGCTACTCCAAAAGCAGAGTGACAAAATTACACAATAATATGAACCTACCCGGTGGAAAAACAATACATATCTCAACAGTACGTCCTGGTAAAAATATATATCTAAACCATTCAAATGAAGCTGGAAAAGACGTTAAGGTCGCCGGTATTATTATTTTTAAACTGTCTAGACAGAGTTTTTAGTAGCTAGCTGAGGGCGGCGGCCGGCTCGAAGCTTCAGAGAGGAGCCCTTGAGTTTGCTAGCCCGATTTCTGGCGATTAAAACTCCGCTAGCTACGCGAAAACGCAACAGTAAAACGCCAAAAGGACAAGAGATAGAATCTGTACTGACCTGGCAGCCGGAGAAAAGGAGCTTATCGCACATTTGGAGGTAATTTTTGGCGCCCGGCCAGAAAAAAGTCCGATCCTGATCACTCCCCCTGACACATCTGCACACATTCCAGCTGATTCGGGTCAAAGGGCGAACACCAAATATGGTCATACTCTGAGGCTATTAAATAGTTTTTACGTACACTCAATCTTACTGTGCATCTCTGTTATATCGTTCTTAAAACTAGACAGCGAGTAAAAATTCATCAGCAATATATTTTAAAGATCATTTACAAATGTATGAATATTTTGTCATATTTTATTGCAACCAATGCTTCATAAATGTTGTATGGATAAACGTAAAACCGACATGAGGAGCCTTTTAGTGTAACTCATCCGACCCACTTCCTGAGTGGTATCAGCCAGAAGATAGAAGCAACATGGACAGAAAGTTGGTCATCCCATCTTTGTTTTTCGCGGCGATCGCCGTCATATTCGTCGCCTCTGCTGTCAAACCGTCTGACAAAGCTTCCCTGAAGATGATTATGGACTTGCTGAGGATCCCCCAAACGCTGGAAAGGTTTAAGACCGGGAACGAGGTAAGTTATAGTATTTCACGTGACACTGGTCTTGTGATGGCTACTTTTAGAATGTAAAAAATGATTTGTCTCTAAAGTCGGAAGATTATATTTGCTACCAGTTTTGAGTAAAACTTTATAGGAAAAGGGGCCATACAACAAATACTGTAACTGTTTTTTGTTGACCATAGATTTAAGGTATTGTTCAATTCTGTTGCTGTAGTCAATGAGGTTCAAAAGTGTTAAGTCAAGTGCATGACAATAAATTGTACTTGTCTATTTATAAAGATAACACAACTCTATAGTAGTAACATAGCATCTTACGCCTTTTCTGCTTTGATTCGCAAAAGACACAAATTTTAAGCTATCACTAGTATGAGACATTTTTTTATTAGTTTGTAGGTGAAATTCCAGTTAACGGTTACCCCTCCTTAATTTTTCACCGGACATTATGACTCATCTTTTGCGAGTCAGGTGATGTCTTTGTGTCAGTCTGTTTTTCACACATGCTGCAACTTCATAGGAGGTGTGATTTCAACAATGAACAACATTTTTCATAGTTTCTGCTTTCAACTGGTTACAATGTTTGCAATGTATAGAAACAAGAACATCAGTTACTAAGTTAGTTATCCTTTTAGTTTCAAGTTTGCCTATTCTACAATTTGAAGTAAAAATATGATACAAAAGCTGGTAAGTTTGAAAACTTTGTTAATTTGATATATCAGGACTTTTTAAAAGTTATATTTGTTAGATCATATTATTAGTAGAGAAATAAAAAGTATAGACGTCAGGTTTTGAAAGACTCCAACACACTGAATGCAAACAATGGCATCTTTTAGACCTTTTAGTTAGAAAAACAGGAAATACATAGTTTTTGCTCATTGAACCAGCAACCACCACTTGTGGTCTCAGGCCTTTCAAGCAAAAACCTGCTGACATGACCAATGTTCACGGAATGTCACAGTTGGTAAACCGAGGTATCTCGGCCTGTTACCATTGTACTATGTCAGACGTTGGCAAACATGTATGTCACATGGTAGTCCAGGAGAGATCTCTAAATGATACAGGGGTATCTTGAGTCCTTGGTCACGGGTCACATGCTAGACCATGAGATACATGTAGTATGAATTCTCAGCGCTGATGACAAATTACTTAAGTACCTAGTAAAAAATCATGAGGTTTAAATTACATTGTATTATGAAGACTGAAAAGGCCATGGTACAGTCATGGCGTATTTTTGAAGTCACTCTAGTACTGTACGTAAAGGTTGATGTGATATGGTTAGGGGGTTAAAGTCTTATTTATCAATTGCAAATAAACTAGGTTATCAGGTCAAGGCACTTTGTCAATCAAAGAACCTTTTAATATACATGTATGCATAAAAAAAAAGTAAATTGAGACAATTTCATGTTACTGACCCTTTTGAAACTCCTACTTAAAGTATATTCTGCATGTTTTCACAGGTTGAGTATCAAAGTCATGACCTTCGAGTTCTGAAGTTCAGCTGGCACAACTGTGGGTCAGCTGATGATCCAGTCAAGGTCAAGGACGTGACCTTGACCCCTGACCCAGTCAAACTGCCAGGTGAAGTCAAGACGGGGTTCACCGCTCAGCTCCTCAAGACTGTGGACAAACCTATCAAGGCTGCGCTGGTCATTAAGAAGAAGGTACATGTTTTTAAATGGCTTCGTATCAAATTTATCCCATCCTTCCCTCCTTTCCCTCCTTCCTTTCTTCCCTCATGTACATGTATTGATTAATAATGGCGTATATAGCACATTGTTTTATTGTTTTTGTGTATATGAAAGTAATATAGGATTAGTCTCAATGTTGTAATTTCACACTGATTTGCAGAAAAAGAAGCTAGAATTACTTTACATAGTATCTTGCACTTTAAGCGTAGTTGATCTACATTAGGATCACACATACAGAGACTTAAGTGCCTAAAGTCAATATGCTTCAGATAACATTATTTAGAGAAGTCAAAGTTTGTATAAACAGAGAATATGTCTCCTATTAAACAGTTGCTGATTTTTTGTTTTAAAGAATCAATTCGGACTTCACACCAAGATACCTGTATAGAGTAATTAAGGTCCTAGTCAAGTATGTTCTTTCTGACACCTTTACTGTTACGTTGTACGTTCTTTGGTCAGGATATCCAGACATATTCACTGCATTTTTAAGCTGCTTTATTCTATATAGTGTTAGTAACGTGTGTGCTCAACCACTGGGCCAGATTGGAAAGAGGGGGAGTCTCTAGACTTAGGTCTCTTGGAGCCTAGCTACTTAATATTCATGCCTATACTAATACAAAGGGTAGAGGGTTGCTACTGCTAGTACTAAGTCTTACTTTGTGTAACATTTACCAGGTGCTGTTTGCGTGGATCGAGGTCCCGTGTGTTGACAGCGTGGGGTCGTGTACGTACACCGACCTTTGCGCCAAGATTCCCGGCAAGCCAACGGACGCGTGTCCGCCACCACTCAGTACATACAACATCCCCTGCCACTGTCCATTCAAGGCCGTGAGTACAGGTTATTTAGTTTAGTATAATTCTCCACAAGTGTACAAGCGGAAGGGAGGGCAAAACAGGTGTATTACACTTTTACAAGTTGCCCTCCTTGACACTACAATGATACTTACCATGGATGGTAATTTATGCACCAACTATTTTCTTTGTATACAGACTTACTAGTACTTAAAATGTTTTACAAGTTTGGGTCTCATTAACCATCATGATAACTGTGCTATCTTTATTTGAAATATTGATATGCTTTTATGCTAAATGATATGCTAAATGATATGCTTTTGAATATTGTATTTTACACTAAAAAAGCATAATTGAAAACATAGTGTACTTTAGAATGTTCTATCTCAAAAGTTCAGGGTAGTGACAATTAGAATCCTGGCAAAGTGAATCTAATTCTACACAAAAGCCTCCACTCTTAGGCGCTGTTGGAAAGATTTCTCTTCTTCATATGTACCTGATTGCTTTTGATGGCAGTTCAGTACCTTGCAGCATCGCCCTCTAGTGACTCTTTCCATGTTTGCACCCAATCCAGGGGAACTACACCCTACCACCCAGCAACTTTGACCTGCCCAGCATCGGCAGCCTTCCTGAGTGGCTGGAGGAGGGAGACTACTCTGTGCAGGCCACCATCAGTTCCAACAGCACTCGACTCGCCTGCTACAGGGCGGAACTCTCACTCACTAAGTGATTAACATCAGGAGATTACAAGTGCCTTTTTCCATCAGTGTTATTCAATAACACTGGTACATGTATCTTAGGTGGTTAGAGCTGTAAGGCCTAGGAAAAAAATGTTGTGTTTCCTGCTTCAGTCCAGAAAAAAATAGGGTTGGTAGGTAGGGATTGTCTTTTTATGGGTTCACCACACCACGAAGTGGTGTGGTGAAACCATATTGCTTTTTCTGATGTTTCTTCTCCTCCTTCTCCTCCTTCTCCTTCTCCTGCCATTTTTTAAATGGATTCAGCTTCTTCATTTTAGGGCCTAAGGTCCTGAAATTTGGTATGGAGGTACAGTGGGCAAATACCCCTAGGCGTTTTTTAAATTATTGTGATACAGGCTTTTAGAATGGTTTTATTTGAGTTTTTTGGCTGTATTATAGCTAATGTATTACTGTGTTAGTGTGCCATGTTTACCACGTCTGGGCATGAGTCATTACAATGGAATGCAGGGCATCAACCAATAGGCATGCAGCTTTCCTCTATACTTCTTGCTGATTGGCTGTTGGAATTTAACTTGATTAACACCTGCACACTGAGCATTTCCACCTGCTCAGAGCATTTCTTGCTGATTGGCTGTTGGGATTTAACTTGATTAACACCTGCACAGAGTATTTCCATACTGACAGTATGTCTTTATTCAAGTGTTTTGGTAGGTATTTCAAGCTTTTCTGCTCCAGCATTGGAATGCGGGGCATGAACGTTTTTTTTTTTTTATTTTGAAAATCAACAGTTTGCATTATGCAATTAAAAATCCTAACCAATAAAGTAGGGAATAGCTATCCAACTGTTGTTTTAGTTGTATGTTACTTCATATTATAGTTATATCAATGTAAATCATTGTTTTCCCTTGTGTTTCTCATTCTTTCCCTGCCATGTGGTAAAATGTGGTGAACCCATCGCTGTATTTGCTCCAAAGCAAATATTGGCCTTTCTAGTTCTCTTTGTTTTATATGACTTAACCAACTTAAAACAACAGAGTCAATTGATAAAGTAAAACTTGCATGAGGACACTTATATTTTCAATTTTCAATGTTGTAAAACTGATTCATCACTCAGGTGTCAGAGCATGGAGCTAGAAAAGGTTGATCAGCTTGAAACTTTTATGTTCCTTGCAGGGGTCCACACAAAAGAATTCTAGTGTCGGCAGTTTTTTTCTAGGGTCAGTCCGGAAACAGGAAACACAACATTTTTTCTCTAGGCCTAAAGGTTAATGTTAGACTAGTCCACAACTTGGAGTGGAGAATTCAACACTGTGCATGTACTTTGAATAGAGATAGAAGATTTATACTAAGTGTACATGGAAGCACTTGATGCCTACAGATAATGGATTGATTGTACCTGGATACATATATCATACACATGGTACACTAGGTACACATACTGGTATTTGAGTATTATGGTAGTTCCTGGTACTTCAAACCTGCTACCTCTCAGTTTTGAAGGTCTCAAATGGGAGGCTAGATGTTGCACCTTTCTTTATTATATTTGATACATTAGACTTTGACAAAAAGACCAAACAAACTTTTCTTATACAGGTATGCCTTGAACTTTATAAAGGTACTGGCTGTTTGGATTGATGCATGTACTGTATGTAAAATACTGTGTTTACTATTGTCCAAAGTGAGAGCACTAAGTTTTCAACTTCAACTCACAACACTTGCCATTTTTATACACATATATATTAGATGTTTTCTCTATCTCTCCATGTCAAGTGTCCAAATCATGACAATAAAGACACGACTAGTTTTATGACAAGCTTGAAAATTTTTGAAATGACTGGATTTGTGAAGTTAACTTTGTAGAAATACCAAAACTGGCAAAGTAGTACTTTTCTCTTTGAACAAAGATGAAATGTAAATATGTGTAATTCCAAGGACATCATATTTGTATAATGTCCTTAGTAATTCTTATTCTGAAATGCATTTTGAATACACAAATAAAATCATCTGCACTTTAATAAGAAGTTAAACGCAAACTAGATCAAGCAATTAGAAAAGTTGCTTGTTAGAGAATGTATCCAGCTGTATTAGATTGGCATATACATGTGTACTACGTTAAGCTGTTTCATTGTAAACTTTATTGACTGACAGGAAGACTTGAAGTTAACCATTTATTGCTTGATGTGCTGATGTTTCTTTCTTTTGATTGTTTCAAGAAATTGTTACATGCTGCACATGGTTTATATTGTACTGTATGTATATTTCTGAATGTTTGACTTAGATTAATTTACATTTTACTTTTTTTTTTGCCGAGAGACTCAACATACTTTTTCACATGTAGCCAAGGAAGTGGTAATCATGTAACTCCTGCTGCATTTTGAATTTGATTTAAACCTATATGTCATAGGAATAAAGTCTGCTGGACTGAACATTATGTAAAGGCTTGTTTCCCTTTTCTATGAATATCATTAGAAGTTACAGCCGGAGAACACGATGCACTTTGTAAAGTAACCGCTGGGGGCGCTGTTGTGTGGGTTAATCAGGTAGTCACAACCAGTAACAGGTAGGTGTAACAGTTGCCGCAGGTCATTTTCGGAATTCTGTGTCTTTGCTTCTCCTGGCTTCTAACTGCTCCAGTCCTGGTCAATTTGATAGTGTTTTTTCTGGTTGGTTATGACAGTCGGACTTTTCAATAGGCGCCGCAAAGATCATCTGCTTGGAGATTACAGAATACATAACCCCACATTTGCTGCTCAAACTATTCTCTCCAGCAGACTAACTCCCCTGGCATGCTATCTCTCTATTTGGCCGATTTCTACTGTTGCCAGCCGCCTACTGAAGCCTGGTAGGGTTTAAACAAACACCACTGTTGATGTAACGTTACATTTACGCGAGTAAACGAGAGCTTAAGCGCAGAACCGATGCTTATTTGGAGTGTGAGACACGGAAGTACGCGTCGGCTGATGGAGTATCGCCATTGCACTACGGCAGCGAACTATCTTCAATTTCTACGTTCACCTTTGCATTTTACACCTTCTTCAGACCAAGTATTGCTGTGTGTTGGACTCGAAGACGACCAACTACAACATCTTTCGGAGGAAAATCAACCTGTATCATAAAGGTTTGAGAAAATTTGCTTGGGTCCGTTATCATTGATGAAAAACTTGAATATTGTCCACATGCACTTGTTCGTGTAAGTACGGGGTCAAATATATGCCACATAGCCAATTTCAACCTGCCAATCAATCAGTATATACCCCAGCCTACAATATGGATCACAGAAACACTTCACCTGGACTGTGTCATTCTTGTTTGCTATCATTAATCTCAGGAAGATTGAACGCGTTTCAGACTTTCTCAATGTAAAGCAATACTCAATATCCATATAAGTGTTGACCTTTTGATTCAGAATCTTCTGTGCACAGCTTTGCTACTACTCGTAGGTACTACATACAGGATAACATGCGACCATGGGTACAATCATATTTGCTACCGTTATGCATGCTTAATTTTTTTAGTATCGACGCCATCGAAACTAAACCACACCCTGACATGACCTTTTACGTCCCTTGGAATGTTGTTCCTGAAACCTGATGAGACTGTTTTTCAAACCCCTCCCCCCGCAACCCACACACGTGCAGTCGAGTGCAACTTAACACGAACTTAACATGAACAAAGTAATGGTAATACTCACAAAAAGTTGCTCCTAAAACGATAGCATAATAACGGTCTAATAATGACCTTCATTATAAGACCATGGGTTCTTTTTCAACCTCGATAAGACCAACTTCATGTTCCCAAAAAGGTAGTTGACAGAACACACCACAACGACGTGACAAGAGCTTCTAATCAATTCATGTCCGACGTTGTGTGTATTTTGGCGACGCTACGTACCACTTTCTTCGCTTTTAATCTCCTCTCTTGGGCTGTAGCAGGAAGTAAGGCGACATGGAGTCCCTGGTTGAAGAACTGACCTGTCCGGTCTGCCTGGAGCTGTACGAACAGCCGGTTCTCCTGCCCTGCGCACACAGCCTGTGTAAGAGGTGCGCTGGTGAAGTTTTTGCTGAGGCGGCAAGAAAACCGCCTCCGCAACCAGCTGAGCAAGGGGCGGCCAAGGTAACGTTAACACTCGGCATTCATTGAAACAATGAATCATATGTATGGAATTTGCTGAATACACAGTCATATTTAAAAACATTGAACTTGATTCTTAGATGGTAAGATATCGCGTCAAGCCATCAGGTCAATTAAGCAAACATTGCAATTGGAAGAAAATCTGGATTTACCAATGGTAGCAAATGTAAACAGAAAGACTTTACAATGGTAGTAAGTAATCTTGTGATTTCATTTACCACAAAAGGTACGGTCGCTGAACTTGTAATAACGTCTTATCTGTTTATTCCAACCGTTTTAGAGATTGTTAATGTTTTGTTAATATACCCTGTCCTGATTATTATTATTATTATTATTATCATTATTATTATTATTATTAGCCTGACTTTACTTACATTTACTTACATTTACTACCATTTGTAAATACAAATTTTCTTGTCGTGATTTTCTTTAATAAACATCTCTCGCCGCCATGTCCCCTGTAGCAGGTTCAGTGCCCCAGTTGCAGGCATAAGTTCCAGCTTCCCGAACTCGGGGTGGAAGGACTCCGCCGGAACACCACGCTACAGAACATCGTGGACCGCTACAGGGAGGCAAAGAACAACACAGCGGCCCCCAAGGCGGTTCCCTGTCAGATGTGCGACCTGGAACCGCCGGCTGAGGCTGTGAAAACCTGCCTGGTCTGCGACAACTCCTACTGCGAAACGTGTTTGACGACTTTTCATCCGATGAAGGGAGGCCTGGCCAGGCACACGCTGACTGAACCATCGGCAGCAGCTCCTAAAGTACTGATGTGTACTGAACATGTCCAAGAGAAGGTAGGGTTAGCTTTCCTCTGGAGAGTCAACATGTCAGTAGCGATACATCGGCAAGGGATGAAATCATGACAGATCTAGATTGTATCTAACAGTCCACTCCAGTATTTTTCCTGTTCGGCATTGCTTCTGTCAAATATATGATATTGTTGCAACTGAGCACTTGCTTCCATGTATATGCCTAAAATGGCTTTCTAGGTTTTTCTATCAAAGGCTTAAGCTGTATTCAACAACACTGTCGCACTATAATGTGGCGTCTTGTCTCATCAACAATTTTGATGTAATACATGTGTGTGCATTATATTTCCCTCAGGTGAACATGTACTGTGCGACAGACCAGAGTCTAGTCTGCTCTTTGTGCAAACTGGTCGGAAAACACAAGGACCACGAGGTCGCCGCAGTGTCAGACACTTTTCAACAGAAGAAGGTAAATACTAGTAACTTTATATATAAGACATTAGCATGGACATCATGGTGGCATGTACATATGGCTTGGGAGCATATTACAGAACACAGGGTATACATGATTTAGTTTTGTTGTTGTTGTTGGTTTTTTGTAGGTCTCTATTGGTGGACGTGTCGCCGGCCTGATTCAGCAAAACGCTGAAGTAGAGTGCTTCGTGGATAAGATCCAAGGGACCATGACCAAAGCTGAGGTATGAATACAACGTGTCCCTCAAGGTTGCTTTAAACTAAATTCAAAATGCTACGTATGCCAAGCATTAGATAGGTACATGTATACGTATGTCTGATTGTCCGTCTACTAGTATACATTCTGTGGACTGTCCCAAATGATATTCCTTTTCATCAAAAGTAATGATTAGCATACATTCTGTAGTTGTTTCATTCTGAGTCGTTACAATGTGCACATATATAAAGTTCTGCTACGAAAATGCTTTTCTTATTTCGATGCAGCAAAACTGTGCCGACATTCAGGAGCAGGTGGAGGCCTTCGCCCAGACTCTGACTACCGCCATCGTGAAGAGGAAAGGCATCCTGCAATTAAAGGTTGCCGTAGAGAAGGACCAGAAGCTGAGGACCCTGGGTCAGCAGCTTGACCAATGGGCAGACACCGGGACGGGCATCACAGCTGCTATTGCAGAGGCGGAGACACTTCTGAATGAAGAGGATCCTATCGCCTTTCTACAGGTACAATAATAGTAGTACTACTTTGACTTTGTACAAATAGTGTTTTTACTGTTTCATTACAGTATACTGCAGCTGTGGAATGACTTGAGACAAATATTCAGGGTACCCATCTTAGGGCCAATCAAGTGAAAAGCACAATGTTAGGAAATGTGATTTCTTTACGTGATTCATAATGGTCTTAGTTACTGTAACTTAACAAAGGATTAAGTACATGCATTGTCTTGCCTTGGCCTATATATGCTAAGGAAGATTAAATATTCGTGAATTTTCCAGTATTCAATTTATACGAGTATAAAACAATGGTTGAAATGTCATTCTAAGTGTGAATATCTTTCTTTCATTTTCCAGGCATCTAAGGCGGTAGAGGAGAGGTAAGATAATTCACTATTTACACCGTTAATACTAGTAATAAGCTATGGTTACATAGCTACCTAGACCTGTTGAGTAAACTGCACCAGTTACCGATTCATTATCTTATCTACGACATTCAGTCATTTGGCTTATCGGGAGTTTTGATTCAAAAAAATACAACGTACGTTTTTGTAGATCTGATATTTTTCTTTTGACATCGCTGGTTGACTGTGTACAGATTGATATTGTTAAATGTGGTATTTCGTACATAACATAATCAGAAAATGACCTTTGGGATTTTATTGGCAGGATTGCTGCCTTTAAGTTCCTGGAGGAACGCAAGTTGAACACCACAGACCAGTTCGTCCACAACACTCTTGGGGTCTCCGACCTGGAACAAAGGGTGTCAGCACTGGATTTTCTGCAAGGTTCGTTTGTACATTCATA